>NW_026856820.1:0-165197 GCF_026571515.1 Ruditapes philippinarum | reverse complement strand
AACTTACATAAAGTTTTTTTTTATAAATCGCGAGTATATCAACAAAACCGCGGGCGCATCACGCAGTCTGGCCTAATCACATTTTATAACAACAACCATCAACAATAACTTCAACTCAACACATAACTAACTACAGGGGGTACAGGGATAACTTACATAAAGATTTTTTTATAAATAGCGAGTATATCAACAAAACCGCGAGCGCATCACGTAGTCTGGCCAAATCACATTTTATAACAAGAACCATCAACAATTACTTCAACTCAACACATCACTTACTACAGGGGGTACAGGGATATCTTACATAAAGTTTTTTTTTATAAATCGCGAGTATATCAACAAAACCGCGGGCGCATCATGTAGTCTGGCCAAATCACATTTTATAACAACAACCATCAACAACTAGAACTATCACTAAATGTGATTAATACCCCCACAAGTCTGCTTCGGAAATGAGGATGTTACTAGTAACAGAATACCTTGTAAAAGAATTGAAACATAGAGTTATGGTTGTGGGCAATTAAAGATAATTGTGGTTCATGTATGTTGCATTTCCTTTCAATGTGGTTGGCCATTGATGAAGTTTAATTGAATTACTCTGTAATAAGTCCAGAAAGACAAAGAAAAAGAACAAAGGGCAATAACTCTATAAATACTTAAGATAGAGTCATAGTTCTTGTGCACTGCACTTCCTCTTATTGTGCTTGACCATTGTATGAAGTTGTTTTGAATTCCAACCTGTACGTTTTAAGTTATGCTCCGGACAAGGAAAAGTATCAAAGGGCAGTAACTCTGTATTTTGTCAAAATGGATTTATGGCTCTTGTGCACTGCACTTCCTTTGAATGTCCTTGACAACTGTATGAAGTTGTACTGAATTCCAAACAGTAGTTTTCAAATTATGCTCTGGACAAGGAAAAGTAACAAAGGGCAATAACTCTATAACTAGTCAAGATGGAGTTATGGTTCTTGTGCACTGCACTTCCCCTTATTGTGCTTGACCATTGTATGAAGTTGTTTTGAATTCCAACCAGTAGTTTTAAAGTCATGCTCTGGACAAGGAAAAGAAACAAAGGGCAGTAACTCTGTAATAAGTCAAAATGGAGTTATGGTTCTTGTGCACTGCACTTCCTCTCAATATGCTGGACCATTGTATGAAGTTATAATGAATTCCAACAATTTGTCTTCAAGTTATGGTCCGGACAAAAGAAAGCAATGGAAAAGTAATAAAGGGCAATAACTCTGTAATTACTTTAGATAGAGTTATGGTTCTTATGCACTGCACTTCCTCTCAATGTGCTTAACCATTGTATGTAGTTATATTGAATTCCAACCATTAGTCTTCAAGTTATGCTTCGGACAAAAAAAAGAAGGCATTTGAAAAGCAACAAAGGGCAATAACTCTGTAATTACTTTAGATAGAGTTATGGTTCTTGTGCCCTGCACTTTCCCTTATTGTGTTTGACAATTGTATGAAGTTGTTTTGAATTCCAAGCAGTAGTTTTCAAGTTATGCCACGGACAAGGAAAAGTAACAAAGGGCTATAACTCTGTAATTAGTCAAGATAGAGTTATGTTTCTTACGCACTGCACTTCCTCTCAATGTGCTTGACCATTGTATGTAGTTATATTGAATTCCAACCATTAGTTTTCAAGTTATGCTCCGGACAAGGAAAATGCAACAGTAAAAAAAAAAAGCAATGGAAAAGCAACAAAGGGCAATAACTCTGTAATTACTTTAGATAGAGTTATGGTTCTTGTGCACTGCACTTCCCCTTATTGTGTTTGACAATTGTATGAAGTTGTTTTGAATTCCAACCAGTAGTTTTCAAGTTATGCCCCGGACAAGGAAAAGTAACAAAGGGCAATAACTCTGTAATTAGTCAAGATAGAGTTATGATTCTTGTGCACTGCACTTCCTCTCAATGTGCTTGACCATTGTATGTAGTTATATTGAATTCCAACCATAAGTTTTCAAGTTATGCTCCGGACAAGGAAAATGCAACGGACGTCTGGACCGACCGACCGACCGACCGACCGACCGCCCGACCGACCAACCGACCGACCGACCGACCACAGGGTGACTCCTATATACCCCCCCAAACTTCGTTTTTGGGGGTATAATAACTTCAACTCAACACATCACTTACTACAGGGGGTACAGGGATAACTTACATAAAGATTTTTTTTATAAATCGCGAGTATATCAACAAAACCGCGGGCGCATCACGTAGTCTGGCCAAATCACATTTTATAACAACAACCATCAACAATAACTTCAACTCAACACATCACTTACTACAGGGGGTACAGGGATAACTTACATAAAGATTTTTTTTATAAATCGCGAGTATATCAACAAAACCGCGGGCGCATCACGTAGTCTGGCCAAATCACATTTTATAACAACAACCATCAACAATAACTTCAACTCAACACATAACTAACTACAGGGGGTACAGGGATAACTTACATAAAGATTTTTTTTTAAATCGCGAGTATATCAACAAAACCGCGGGCGCATCACGTAGTCTGGCCAAATCACATTTTATAACAACAACCATCAACAATAACTTCAACTCAACACATCACTTACTACAGGGGGTACAGGGATAACTTACATAAAGATTTTTTTTATAAATCGCGAGTATATCAACAAAACCGCGGGCGCATCACGTAGTCTGGCCAAATCACATTTTATAACAACAACCATCAACAATAACTTCAACTCAACACATCACTTACTACAGGGGGTACAGGGATAACTTACATAAAGATTTTTTTATAAATCGCGAGTATATCAACAAAACCGCGGGCGCATCACGTAGTCTGGCAAAATCACATTCTATAACAACAACCATCATCAATAACTTCAACTCAACACATCACTTACTACAGGGGGTACAGGGATAACTTACATAAAGATTTTTTTTATAAATCGCAAGTATATCAACAAAACTGCGGGCGCATCACGTAGTCTGGCCAAATCACATTTCATAACAACAACCATCAACAATAACTTCAACTCAACACATAACTACTACAGGGGGTACAGGGATAACTTACATAAAGATTTTTTTTATAAATCGCGAGTATATCAACAAAACCGCGGGCGCATCACGTAGTCTGGCCAAATCACATTCTATAACAACAACCATCATCAATAACTTCAACTCAACACATCACTTACTACAGGGGGTACAGGGATAACTTACATAAAGAATTTTTTTATAAATCGCGAGTATATCAACAAAACCGCGAGCGCATCACGTAGTCTGGCCAAATCACATTTTATATCAACAACCATCATCAATAACTTCAACTCAACACATAACTAACTACAGGGGGTACAGGGATAACTTACATAAAGATTTTTTTTTTAAATCGCGAGTATATCAACAAAACCGCGGGCGCATCACGTAGTCTGGCCAAATCACATTTTATAACAACAACCATCAACAATAACTTCAACTCAACAATCACTTACTACAGGGAGTACAGGGATAACTTACATAAAGATTTTTTTTATAAATCGAGAGTATATCAACAAAACCGCGGGCGCATCACATAGTCTGGCCAAATCACATTTTATAACAACCATCATCAACAATAATTCAACTCTACACATTACTTACTACAGGGGGTACAGGGATAACTTACATAAAGATATTTTATAAATCGCGAGTGTATTAACAAAACCGCGGGCGCATCACGTAGTCTGGCAAAATCATATTTTATAAGAACCATCAACAATAACTTCAACTCAACTCATAACTAACTACAGGGATAACATACATATTTAAAGATATTTTATAAATAGCGAGTACATAAAAAATAGCATACATCAAGAACAATATAAACGATCAAATACAAAAGTTGTAAAATATCATCACACTTACTCTATACACAAAGAACGTCTTCTCGGCGCGAGTTTCCCACCAAAAATGACCTGTTAGCTCAAATGATCATGTGGTCTGTAATCTGTGAAGCGGAAAATTCGGCATATTCCGCCGTGCTTCTCAACTCTGACCTTTTCATTATTGAAATATTGTTGGGCGATATTGGCCCAAGACATTTGAATATTCAATGACATTTTATCGACAATCATCGGAATCCGGCATAACGGTATCGATTCAAATATGCGAGAATGGGAAATCTTAATTTATAAGTACACAGGGGTGGCAGGATACAGCCATATACGAAAACGCACCAACAGGTAAACATTTGAAAGATAATATATGGCCTGTTAGAGTAGTGGTTAAGGTCCTTGTTTCGCATGCGGAAGGTCGTAAGCTCAAATCCCACAACGGGTGAAACTTTTATTAGGCCTTTGAATTAAATTATTCTATTTTTGTTTTACTTTTTAATTTATTTATTTTTATATATATTTTTTTTTAATTTATCAATAATCATTATTTTATATATATTTCCATGTATTTCATTTACGAGAATGATATAGCTTATAATGTATGGTGGCTGATTTGGAACACTTTGCGCGTTGCGTTGTCGATAGCGACAACACAATCTATATCTTTATCTACGGAATACCGTTAGGGCCATCGAGGTTAGACTTTCTAATCCAGAGGGCGACAATGCGACAGTGCGACCTGTGCGATGACGACAGTACGACATTGCGATGATGACAGTGAGATAGTACGATGTCGACAGTGCGACACTGCGATGACGACAGTACGATAATGCGACAATGCGATAGTGCGATGGTGACAATGCGATAATGCGATGGCGACAGTGCGATAACGCGATGACGACAGTGCGATAATGCGATGGCGAGAATACGATAGTGCGATAATACTATCGCGTTGTCGCCATCGTACTATCGTACTGTCGCCATCGCACTATTGCATTGTCGTCATCGCAATATCGCACTGTCGCCATCGCACTATCGTAGTGTCGTCATCGCGTTATCGCATTGTCGACTAACGCCTTCCGGTGGACAATTATAAACTGCTGACGAATATGCTGACGGTAAAGAATATAGGAAAATAATTTTACTTTTGTCAATAGATTTTTTTCTTCTTGTTTTTTTTTGTTTTCTTTCCTTTTTTGATTGTTTTTGTTTCTTTTTTTTGTATACTGAATTTTAATTTTTCTAACGCAGTAGGGGCGAAAATGAAAGCGGTGTTTGGCTAAAATTTCATTCCAAATTAGCCGGTAACAACCTGGAAAGAATGCTCGTGCATGTCGGTCGTGCATACGGAAAATATGTGTCAGGTATCAGTCCGAGTTGCATAATCTTATCAGTCAGTCAAGCTCATCCGAAAGATAGGACCATTTATTTTCCTCCATGATGCATATAATGGTTTCATTGGCCTCTCGTGCATAAAAAAAACAACAAAAAAACAAACAAAAAACAAACAAAATCGTCAAAAAATCGACTTGCTTACATATGTGAATTACTGGATTCAAAATTTATAGGTCAGCTTTTGGTTGATAATAACATTTAAGGAAATGAAAGGTGACATGTCCGGAGTCCATACTCTCAGTGCCTGAAAGGGCGGATTGTATTCTCATTAAGCATACAATTAAGTTCTGTAAAATCAAACGGTATCACAAAAGGTGTGTAAATTTTGTTGAAACAGTTAGCGGACAGAAATGGTTGTGCCGAAGTTGTGCATGGTAGACACTATTGTAATTTAAATGTTTAGATTTTCTTTCATGGTGGTATGCGAAACCACATGATTTTAAGACATAATTCTAAATAATTTCTATAATTTTAAAGTATTAGTATTTACTATATGCCTATAAAGAAAATATTGATAAATATTGATAAAAAAATGCGTATTTTTATTTTTTCCGTAGTTTCACTGTAAAAATTTATTTTTCACTAACATGCTAAGGTGAAACATATATTCCGTATTTTCACTGTTGTCTTGCCGAACTAATTTCTTATACAGTCAGCCAATACACAAAATTTAAGAGGAAGACTTTCATGTTTAAAAAGAGAAAAATTTATATAATAAACATAAAATTCAAGTTTTTTTTTCTATAACACAGGAGTTATTTTCATCTTGTGATATGAAAATTATTATGTTTCATTCGTGGCTTTCGCAACTCATTAAATATTCATTTTCATACCACTCGATGAAAATAAATTCTGTATCGAATTCTGTATAGAAAAATATTGAATATCCTCAGTGTATAAAATCTTGATGAACGCAATAAATTTCACATAATCACACGTTCATACAAATTTTACATACTACAGTAATTTAAGCTTCCAACAAAATTATAGAAACGTATATATTTTAGTTCAATCATTTCTGTTTTAAACTGCTGTATATATGTTATTGTATATAATTATTGGTTTGAACAAAATCCCTCAGCTGTGTGCCTTTAATAAAATGTTGTATTTTATTTGATAGTTATGTCATATATAATTATGTTATTCACGTTTTGTAATAGTTATATTATATGAAACGAGTTAGTTACGAGGATATAACACTGACTGGGGCGACATCAAGGGGTGTTTCTGCTAAAAAAATGTCGAGGCCGTTAGAATGTAATGCAATGGAACGTTTAAACTGTTGGCTCGAGAAAATGATGTTTTCCCCCCGAAAATTCATACAATTTATATACAAAAAGAACAAATCGCCAGTCCAAAAACGACCATGCCACGCGGATATCTCCCGGACATATTGCTTGGGTAAGGACTCTGGTCCTCATGTTGTGCAAAGAAGACTCTCCAAACTAATACAAAAACTAATCCGCAACGGGATCAGATAAAACGATTAGCTGGAGGACATGGAGGATATGTGTTTTTTTACGAAAATTTATACAATTTACATGCAGACAGGACAAATCGCCGGTCTTATAAGACATATGGAAGTCTCCCGGAAATATTGCTTGGGTTAGGGCTTTGGTCCTCATATTGTGCAAAGAAGATCCTCTAAACTAGTACAAAACGAATCTGAAACGGAATCAGACAAATCGTCCGTTTACTGTTGGTTCGAAAATACGGTGATTTTTATGGTAATAAATATACTTTACATACGGAAAGAACAAATCGCCGGTCCAAAAACGACAATGCCTCGCGGAAATCTCACGAACATATTGTTTGGGTTACAGTTTTGGTTATCATTTTGTGCAAAGAAGACACTAAAAACAAGTACAAAATTGTAACCGCAAGGGAATCAGACAAATGGTGTTTTAACGATTGGCAAGAGAATATGGTGGGTTTTTTTTTACGAAAATTTATACATTTTACATTTTGTATATAAAGGAAGAACAAATATCTGGAAAAAAGACCATGCCACGCGGAAATCTCCCGAACATTTTGTTGGGTCAAGGCTTTGGGTCTTATATTGTGTAAGGAAGACCCTCCAAACTAGTTGAAAACCGAATCAGTCAAATGGTGCTCAAGAAAATAAGATTTTTCCTCCGAAAATTTATATTCTTTTTGCCAACTGGGATTCTGATAAATACTGCGGTTTACGCACAAACTAATCAAATTAAACTGATAGCCTCAGGCAAGATTGGGCACCTGAGTAGAAACACCGACATTCCTCACGTGAAAGAATCCAAAGCTATCAAGGGCAAGTGATATACGCCCCAAAATTACAATTAGTAAGAAAAACTAAGGACAGGCATTTGCCGTAAGTCTGATGGGGAATATTTGTAATATAAGTCAATGTATATTTCAGCTTTTATTAACAGTAGTCAAAAATAAGAAATAACATCATGTAAAGCAAATTAGAGGGCTCAATGCAAATTTTTTCACAATTCAAATACGTTCATTTACATGTGAAATCAGGTATCTGATAAACAATTAAAATGTGTTGTAGAAAAATTATAGACGACTCCTTTAAATGTCTCTAACTAATGCTAAGAAATGAAGTAAAAGAATTATCATCAACATAAACTGTTACACTAAATATGCATGTATATGATAATGTCCTAAAAAAAGAGTCAAATCTAAGATAACAACAGAGTAGAGGAGGAGACTAGGGACCTATTTATACGTGATAATGGAAACATTTACAATAAAATGAGGTAGTGTTTCTTTTTGATGGTTGTTTGCAATGCTTCTAAACCTTCTGTTGGGAGACAGTAAACACTTCTGAAACTATGAAACATTAGGTCTTTAAACCAAATATTTCCTTGCTTACGAAGTGTATAAAAGACGACTTTGGTGATCAAGCATGATACGACTTTGATAAATAAAAAAAGATATTCTACACAAAATGTTCGACTGTATTCAGAGAAATATGTCTTACGTAAAGGAATATATTGGCAATAAATCTTCATTTCACACATACTTAATATTAAAGACATATATACATGTAGTTTAAAAGTAGTCTGACAAAAATATAAATTTTAGAGACATATTTTCATGTCAAAGATCTACTATATACATGTATGTATAAAAAGTGTCGTTCTTAGAATATAAATGTAATTAACCTATAATAAATATGTATTTCACAAAGTTTATCAACCTTGATAAACTTTATGAAATAGATAGTTACATGTATTTATTGTTTCCAGAATGGTTTCTAAAATAAAGGTTTTTTTTTCTAAAATGGGAAATTTACATTTAAATTGCATTTATAATTAATGTTACAGTATACATTTTGTATCTATGTAAAATTTGAAAGGCATTAAAGTTGCTAAAAATGAATAACAATGGTCATTCATAAAAGAAACAGTATAAACAAAGAAATGACAGGTAAAAAACATATGATAATAAACAGATGGTGCTGATGACAATGATAATAGTGACCGGTAATGATGATGATGATGATCATGGTGATGATGACACAATCATAGGTGGCAATAATTATTTATGAAACTTAATTCTTACATATTTACAAAAGAATGGTTCATTTACCAATTCCTGGCTATTCAAGAGAATTGGGTTGAAATGTAACAAAATATAGTTATATCATTGGGCTGACATGTAACAAAATATAGTTATATCATTGTTAAGGTATATATCTTTTAAAATATACTTACATTGATACTGTGATTTCTAAATTCAAAGTAATTAATCTGTTCACAGGCTCTATTATTTTGGTTCACAGGCTCTATTATTTTGATACTTATGAAAATGTGTTAATCACATGGACAGGGAAACAATAAACCCAAAGCAGGTACGTATTGCTCACCTAAGTAGAAAAGTAGACAAAAATGTAAAGCAGTAAATAAAATGATAAACAAGATCAACAAGGTAGGGCAGCGTTCAATGAAGGCAACCCTAAAAGACTCAGCAACAATAAGGCATAAATAACACACCTTTTGTTCAGACTCACTTGACAATGTTATATACTGTTTATCATTTTAGTTTCCAGAGATTTCAAAATGTCTTATTCTTCATTCACATAATTACAAAAAAAAAACAAGAGCTGTCGGTAGGACAGCAACGCTCGACTATTCTTAGTGCTTGATAGTAAAAAAAATGCTTGATACAGTTACCTCCTCCTGTTTACAGGTTAGGGTCATGATGGTGAACAAGTGTGCAAAGTTTCAAAGCCATGTCAATGGACTTTGAAAATATTTGAACTACAAAATGTATTACAAAAACTTTAACGTAAATTCTAAGTTGAAAAAGGGGCATAATTCTGTCAAAATGCTTGAAAGAGTTACCTCCTCCTGTTTACAGGTTGGGGTCATGATGTTGAACAAGTGTGCAAAGTTTCAAAGCCATATGTCAATGGACTTTGAAAATATTTGAACTATTACAAAAACTTTAACGTAAATTCTAAGTCGAAAAAGGGGCATAATTCTGTCAAAATGCTTGATAGAGTTACCTCCTCTTGTCTACAGGTTGGGGTCATGATGGTGAACAAGTGTGCAAAGTTTCAAAGCCATATGTCAATGGACTTTGAAAATATTTGAACTATTACAAAAACTTTAACGTAAATTCTAAATCGAAAAAGGGGCATAATTCTGTCAAAATGCTTGATAGAGTTACCTCCTCCTGTCTACAGGTTGGGGTCATGATGGTGAACAAGTGTGCAAAGTTTCAAAGCCATATGTCAATGGACTTTGAAAATATTTGAACTATTACAAACACTTTAACATAAGTGGTTACGCCGACGCTCGGGTGACTGCAATAGCTCTACTTAGTCTTATCGAATAGTCGAGCTAAAAAATAAATAAAAAAAAATATTTTGTCTTCATTTGCTTCATTTGAAGCACTTAGGGTCAATTGTCCTTTGTCAGGCAGATGTTAAGTTCACAATAATGTTTAATAGTTAAATATTTAAAGTGCTATTTATGTTTTAAAATTGTGTTCAATGTTTTTTTTAGTAGCCTGAATAGTTCAAAAAAACTTTTCTCTGAATAATTTTTTTAGTTTATTTAGAGATGAACATTCTCATGTTTCTTGTTTAAGTATTTTCACTGGAAAGTATATACAAATATGAACTAGGTTACAGAATTGTATCAAGGCATGGCTTTTTAATATCACTATAAATATTGCCTGTCAATTTAATAGGTATCTATAAAAACCCAAGAAATATTTATGTGCAATGGTAGTGAAATTTTGTAAAATCACAATCGCAGGGCATGCATAATATCACTTGAAAAAAAAAACAAAAAAACAAACAAACATGTTAAAAACTAAACAAAAGATGACAAAAATTCACAACAGATATTTATATAAAACATAATTATAAAAACATATTGCATGAGACAATGGCACAAATACATAGTGTAACTACAGTTATCAAATTCAATTAAGATTTAAGAGAACATAGTTAAAAAAAAATATACAAATCTTAGTATTTTTAAAGCATTTAGATTCCCAACTCAACATGGCTGAAAGTGTTTGGCTTTTAATTTAAGGGTATAAAGCTACAATCTCTGTCTGAAAATATACATAATTTTGTGATCAGACAGATACCATAGTAACAGAAATGGAAATATGCTTAATGAATACTTCTGTGAAAGCAAGCTGTGCATGTGCGGAATCACCAATAAAACCCTGATCAAGATAGTACAGGATGGAAGTTTTGTATTCTTGTTTATACTTAAATTTTTATTTGCATTTCATAACAGTGACAAGTGACACTTTTTGTTAATATTACTTTGAGATTCCACTAAAAGCATATGAAATATATATATAATGTTTCTAATTAAATTAAATACCCTTTCAGAATTTTTTTTCTCATTTTCAACACACTTCAATGACATGCATGTACATGTATAACATATGATTATGCTAAAATCATTAAGTGCTTGAACTAACACTTGTAAAATGAAAACATTATGTAATGTACACATACAAGACAATAAAATATAAAATATACAAGTATAATAATGAAAAAGTATAGTCATGAAGTCTTTAAAATAAAACAAGTCATAAAGGGTGATTTATAGTCTCCATTTTTATCATTATATTATTTAAGATCATGATAAAAACAATAAATGAAGATGTTTTGGTATTATGGTAGTCAATATCATCTGAACAATAAAATAAGAGACATTAATTTTCGCTGTACTGAGAGTGGGGTAAAAAGTTAATGTTTGCCATTTTTAGGTTCATAAATATTCCTGAGTGCATGTTAACACAACAATCAAATACAAAATCAAAATCACAACAGTATTAAATGAAACCTTTGCTTTTCAAAATATATATACAATAACTAAATATGTTTTAATTACAGAATATCAACACTTACTCATGCTGGTTAGTTTTAAAACTACACAAGAGTGAGCTGCCAACACAGGCGAGGTGCAAGACTATTCTCTGTGAAAACTCATTAAAATCATATCCTAACTGTCCCTCTTTGTAGCAAAGAGTAACTTAGTGAAAACGATTATCTGCCTTTCATGCTAAAATGTTAAACATGAGCCTGATATCACAAAGGAGAAAATTTTAATCAAACTCCATGCCTTAGTTATATGTTTCAAATTAATATACAATTATGATCCTATAGGCAACAAGTTAGTTGCATAAATCTTAAATAATTGTAAATGTTTTGATGCATGCAAAACTTTAAGATTTTTCTAATTTCACTAAAGGATTATATGTCAGTGAAAATCCATTCAAGACTTAAGGATCTTGGATGGTGACTAATAATGATGATCCTACAGACACGTTTGAAGTTTCAAATGAGCAGTTATGTATATTGATCCTGGATCAAGTGCTATCATTTTGTCAGAATCCAACCTAGAGAAAAATCATTGAATTATTGGCCTTAAGTTATTATCCATAAGACATTTGTGAAGTTTCAAGTGAATAACTCTGTAAGTTGATGAGACATCGGTTGATGACATGCATAAACTTGCATGCAAATCTTAAAACCATGTGTCATGTCAAAAATCAACCCTAGGAAGGGTTAGTTAATATTGAAATACGGCTTTCATTCATTGTTACATCATAGGACATCAATTTATTGATTTGTATGAAACATTTTTGTAGATACATGTAACTATACATATTAACCCATAACTTTCCATGTGTTAATATGGCTTTAAAATGTTTTAAAATTCTATCAAGAACAAGATTCTTAGTTGTCATAAACAGAGAGCAGTTTCTATCTAAACAAAGTATATTAAACATGCATATTTCACAAACAATACACATAATTATCAAAAACAATTAAATGTACATAAAAAGACATTAAAAAATGAAAAATTGGCAATAAAATTACAAATATAGCACCATGAGACAAATTTGAACAAGAAATATCCTTTCAAGTTGCAGTCAACAAGTTCACAAGCAGTTAAATGACATCAGCATTTTCATAATATAAAAATAATTATTTCTTTATGAAAAACTATGATTTTCCAGTGTACAATTAAAACTAAAGGCATAGCTACTTTCTTTTCAGTGAAAGAATTGTCTAATCTGGTTAGCTACATACAAAATTATCAGTTTTTTTTTTTATTTTCACGTTTTTTGTTTGTTTCCTTCTTAGCATGAATGCCATTCTATTGTATCATTTTCATAAATGTTTCACAATCCTTATAGAAGTTAAAACTAAGTCCAAGATTTCAACATCAATGTTTTTTTCAAAGCTTCATTAAAGCTAAGATTTTCAATTAAATTGATAAAAATTTGCAATTTGTATATTTTTCAAAGATCCATCTCTTTTGCTCATATATTGAAAGCTGCATATACAATTTCATCAAACCACATATTTGTTTCTACATGCAATTATCTATTATTTCTACCAATACAGTAACTGTATACTGGCCGTATTGAACTATGTTATCACAGTTTAATATCTGCTACACCAATCAACTGACAATGCTAGAGTCACATGACCACATACTGGCCAATCAAAATGCTTCTGAGTATTTCAATCTTGTCACATGATCATGATGACTAGCTTTGTCATGAGACTTTGTCTTCTATATGTTTTTCTACAGGTTTATAAGGAACTCGCTTTGGCTTATTGGAATTTTGTCCCGAATTTCTCGGTTTAAAAATATTTTTAGATAAAGGCGTGTCAGGGAAGCATGAGGCGCCATCTGTATCAGAACTGGCAGGATACAGGGCATCTGTCTCTGATGTGTTCAGCTTCTCTTCACTTGTGCAGTTTGAGCTGACCACAGACACTCTATCCTGTAACAAAGAAGTATACCAGTGTTACCAAACAGTCTACCATAGGGAACAGAAACATTATTACAATTCCATCAGTTTTACACTTGATGTTATTTATTTGGTTTGCTTTTATGTCATAGACATTCTTACAGTATAATTGTGACTCTCCCACTTTTTTTTGTTTCCTTTTAAGCATGGATGCCATTATCAAACATCAGTGGGCATCTATAGTTTTGTTTAGTTGAGTAACTTAGTACAGAAAACAAAATAGCTCTATTAGTGGATGAAAGCCTCAGGTTTCACTCTGGGCATTATTTTAAGGCATGAACAGAGTTACGAGCAGAACCTAAATCTCCTGTCAACTAGCTTAACCTATGAAAACTACTGAAATCATGCCTTATAACTGGATAGCTTCTTCATATGACAGAATAACAGTGAATGAGAATGACTGAAAGTATGCCATCACAGGGAGGGATCACTTCTAAGTTTACTATTGCATAAATCAAGTCATAAAATGATACCAGTTTCAGCAATGATAGCTAAATATTCAAATTAACTTCTCTTTCTATTGATCCCTAAAAGTCTCTACAAAGCAAATCTCTCTCAACAACTTGTTCATCAGTCCCTAAATTTTATAAACTTTTAAAATGACTTCTATACTTACTGCTCTTTTATTAAAACGGAATATTCGCCACTCTCGCGGCGATCTTTCGGAATTAATAGTTTCTGTACTAGTTCTCTGGTAATTAGGGTTGGTATATGTGAGGGTAGAGAAATCTTCCTGGTAATGCTGCCGTCTTCTTTGTCTACAAATACACAAATATCACCATCAACAACATGTCAACAAACTCTGTATTACATTGATGCTGCTTCAATTCAATTTTACGTATTCAGTGTAAAAATAACTAAACAATACTGGCACACTAGGAACAACATTTTCTTTTAGAAATATCACTGATATAAGCCGAGTAAAATGGTTATTTAACACTGCCATGGAGCTTTTACTGACTAGATCTAAGGTTGAATAGAACAAGGATGTTCTTTATTACTTATATAATATTTTATAATAGTGTGTTGGACCAAACTTGAAAATCAAGTAAGAAAATGGAGTAAGATTAAACAGTAAGATTATACAAGACCTTCTCATATTTAGTCTGGCTTCAGTTTTATCTTGGTTAAAATTTTCTCACAAAAATAAACTCACACATCACCTTTGTGCTACTGATATACCTCAGCCTTTTAAATGAATATTCAAAGCTTTATATTTAAAACTGATACCGTTAACAGTAAGATATATTTTAATGTTTAACGTTGACCTACCTTTTCCAAATGAATATTATGAGCAATACTGCAAGTAAAACAAGAACAACCACACAGGCTAGAGCAATGTATGCCCCCTTCAAACTTGGTCCCTCCTCCTGGGCGGGGCTTGAGCAAAGACCTGCCTTCTCGTCAGCTGTGCTACACCTACAGAATATCAATTAATTCTTAAACATTATTTTCATTAATGTGTTACATTTTCATTATGGTCCATAAAAACATTTGAGAGGACTTTAATTGTGCCATTTTAAGATAAAATGCTAATTGATAGTAAATAAAAGGTTGCAATAATAAGTAAAATCATGTAAGATGTGTGAGAAACATCAAAGATTCTGAAATTGAGTGATACTTTATCTTTTTTTAATAATTGCAATAACAATATTAATATTATATTTTTCACTAGATGCTATTGTATGCTTAAAGCATGAACAGGTTTGCAATCACTTTTAGACTGAGCAAAGGCTTAATGTCATTCTAAATAAAAGTGAACTTACCCTTTCCCATTATTTGCTTTATTCTCAGTGACATCAGTATACACTGCTCTATCTTTAGGCACTATAATTACACAATAAGACAAATATATAGCATTGCCAGTGTTTTATAGGAATCAAAGTACGAAAGTTACGATCCTTAAACAACATTTTTGTTGTCAAGCAAGTTGTTCTGATACTGGTAAGCTCAAATATTATGGTGACCTTTTTGGTTTTCTTGGTTAGTGAAGACCTGATTTTCCCTCTGCATATAAAATCAGATACTGGCATCCATCCCAGTTACACCAAACTGTAATCAATTCTACTTTTGTTTTGCAATATGCAGGATTTAGAATATAGTCATTTTGTACATTGTTCATTGTCTCTGATTGTTAAATCTAACACAGACTTATCATATTGTAATTTGATGCAAGAATAGTTCAATGTTTAAAATTTAAAAAGCATAAGGGAAGATCTTTAATGAAAAATATAGTAAAATATACTCAATTTCAGTGCAATTAAACCACAGAGATTACATGCATTGGTTAATAAAATGAAGTTGCACACAAAACTTTTCAAAATAAATGCCTTGTTATACATTATCCTATGAGTAGATGAAATATGAGAAGTTTTACCTGAAATACAAGTTTTATTGCCTGTACTAACATCAGGGCACAGACAGGAATGACCATCTGGCCTTGGTAGACAGAGGTGAGTACACCCACCATTGCTTAAGGCACATTCATTTTCACCTGTAAATAAACCACAATCTTTTTTATCAACATTCTTTCTTATTATTCAGACTTACAGAAAATATTTCAGTCAATCACTTACCATTTTTTAACAGCAAAAAGTGGCTGTTAGCATAGTATATATTCAATTACATCATTAATGGCTGTTTAAAGTCACTCTGGTGTAGTTAATATAGTGACATTGTTCGACAGGATCAAGCAATGGTTTCCTTGACGTTTCATGGTTTAGTCTTATGGTGATTTTCAGGCCTTACTTGTAGAGGAAAATTGTCAAGTCCTCCTCTGTCAACATTATTTGCAAAAGATATTTTCATGTACAATATACAAATATGGTTATATTTAAATATGCCTGCTTATATTTCTGTGTGCTTAGCTCAATTTGGAGAGCATTTAATTTGTAATTCAGGGGTAACTGGATCAATCCTTGGGCGAGGCAAAATTACTCCATGACAACTGATCTAAGATTTAATAATACATCTCATTTGTCTCTTACTGCTGATACAGAAATCATGTAGGACTAGTACTTGGTCACTTGCGGAGAAATTGTAATGCATAAAATCTAGTTAGTTTGACTGATTACTGAGATATAACTAAAACATGTCTTAAAATTGCCTTAAAGAAACAAAAACAAACTAAACTAAACAAAAATAAACTCACCTGTTTGTCTATATGGGGACACTACTTCAA
The DNA here is from genome assembly GCF_026571515.1 of Ruditapes philippinarum. Taxonomy (NCBI): domain Eukaryota; kingdom Metazoa; phylum Mollusca; class Bivalvia; order Venerida; family Veneridae; genus Ruditapes; species Ruditapes philippinarum. Next base: position 148,460 of record NW_026856820.1, on the reverse strand, counting down.
TATCCATCAGACCTACAAACAGTTGTTTGATGGTTTCCCTGTGTTTACCAGTATGTTTATCAGCCCTCTCTATCTGCTGGGACTGCCAGTCAGTCCAGTATACATAATCTCCAAACTGTAATATATATATATAAGGTTATTATACATTGTCGAGTACAATACTGAATTCTAATGGACAGATACACAGCTGTCAAGTCTATATTGGACAAAGCCCTTGCCTCACACCATCAGTTTTTCAGTTAATTTCAAATTTGACAAATGAAAATAAATTCAATATTGTAACAATGAAATCTAAATTTTTAACCATTGCCATTAGACCAATGCATATCATAAATTGTAAAAATGTACACGTCTGTTTTATTTTTGTGTGTGAACTATGCATCTTTCTAAACAAAAATATATATCTCCCTTTATTTATGCTAACAATTTTAATTTCTGATTGGCTTCATCAGTGAAATGTCAAATCATACCTGAAGGTCCTCATTTCACAATTTTTGGAGTTGAAATGCAATCCCCTCCCACAGGCAAAAGTATCGGACCTGGGAAGAAAAAATATGACCAGATTGATAAAAAAAAACCTGTGTTCATCTTAAAAGTGTAAAAAAAACCAAAAAAAAATGTATATAATGACCCCCTTTAAAAATATACTATAAGTTAACTTATAGTATATTTTTAAAGGGGGTCATTATATACATTTTTTTTGTTTTTTTTGACACTTTTAAGATGAACACAGGTTTTTTTTATCAATCTGGTCATATTTTTTCTTCCCATGTCCGATACTTTTGCCTGTGATTATTATCCCCTAAGCTTTGAGAAACAATTCTCTTAAAACAAATAAAATTTTACTTGCCTAAAGTATAAGACCCTTTACAATACATGTACCAGACTGGAATTGGTTTGTTTTTGTTTTTTTTTGCCGATATACTACTATATGGATACTACATGTATTATCAGTATAAATTGACCTATGGTCCTTTGTATGACCAAGTGATCAAACTCTTGGTTTATACAGAATTCATTTTAGTTCGATTGTGTTGGAAGCTATAAGCTCATGGACACACTTTCAAACTCTTGACCATCATCTTGGACAATATAACACACCTTTTTTTGTACTTACCACTGTAAGACCAAATGGGTGAGGAACATTCTGTATCAAAGTCACTCTATTATTTCCATCTAATGTGGATGTTTCTATTTTGTCAAGTTTGGCATCCACCCAGTAAAGTCGTTCTGCTACATAATCAATTGACAAACCATTTGGAAAACCTGTTAAAGTGAAATATTTAAACAAACTTAAGTTAATAGTCAAAATAATTTTCAGCTTTTAATTACATAAGTCTATAATATATATATTCTGAATACTGTAAACATAGGACAAAACGCAGTTAAGGTCATACAGTACATTCCAGAATTTTCTTGTAAACAAAGACCTTGTGCATTATTTCATGACTCATGCATGCTCTTACAAAGAACAAGAACTGCTTTTCATACTATTCATAATAATAGCTCACATATAATTTCTTTTTCAACAAGTAGCTTGTGACATTGGCTTTTAAACAATCACCAGAATATAACATGAAGAAGTTATACATAGGCAGTCATAATTCAACAACCTTATATTAAAGGCATATTGTGCCTCAGAAACGAATAAATATTTATTTCTTTAGAAAGGTCAAACACAAGTTTTAAAATGTTTAAATAATGGTTTAAGAGCTTATGTTAGATATTTGTTACCCAAAGAAAACGGCGCTAAATGTGAAGTTAAATTTGGTATAAAGTAGCAAAATGTAAACAAAATAGTATTTTGACTTCCATATAAAACACTTAATCACTATAATTGTACTAATTGCTGAAAAAGCAACAGAAGAAGATCGTGAGAAATAAAATGAAAGCATTTCTGAGGCATAATGGGCCTTTAAAACAATCATCCATATTGCAAAGGCAATGCTGCAACATGTTGCACTTATGTTTATTACAACTAGCTGGATATATATATCTTTTGTGGCTCAAGAATTCTTAAGAGTAGAGTAGTTCTTTAGTTGAGTATTACATGACACCTTAACTGTTACGATATCTTTGACAAAATGTTTATGTAATTGCATATGTTAATTTGTACTTATTTCCTAAATACAGAATCATATACAAGTGTTTCCTTCTGATCACAGTATTAAGGACTTTTTCATACAGGGCAGTATTAGTTTACTGAATTAAAAGTTAATAGGATCCTTTCTTTATTTTCCTATATTATCATTATTAGCATTTAATTACCACCTGCATCTTTTTCAGTCAATGGGTCATTATAATCTGAAATTACTGTAACCAATACCATACTCTTCAATTTAAAGTTTGTAGTTTCGAGAAATTCACAAGTTATCACCCAAGGGTCCTTTCCATGATTTAATGTCATTATGTTTGATTTTTTGTAAATGATTAATTTACCGTATATACGGTATTTTATATTACAGAAAATATAGAGAAAAAGTAAATACCCTGTAACATAGGATGTGTCCAATCATATTTTATATACAGATATTAAATTGTCTCATATTAACACTTTAAAACCTTTATCTATTTAATCTTTGGTTAGAGGGAAATGGAGTGATGTGTGAATATGGGTGGTCTGTTGGGTATTTTGAGTACATTGTTGAGCACACTGTGGGGTACACTGTTAAGCACATTGCGTTGAGCTGATGGCTCTAAAAGATTCAGTAACACAAGTACATAAAATAGAGAGAAATAGTATCCCTAAAGAAAGTCCAAAATAAAACAAAATTTCACAGGGTTGTACAGACATTCAATGCCAAATTCAAGTACTTTTTAAGCACGTCTCCCATTTTTCAAGTACAATTTGTTGTACATATATCATTAAATGTAACCAAGGATAGATAAAGTAACTCTAAAACAGTCATAAAACATTAGAAACTTTATTCTTGACTGCTAAATAACATACATTGTATGTAGATTATGTGATATATTGTATTAGCACAATATGTATTCATGTATAGTGCAACTAAAATATACTAGTATGTTTAACAACAAATTAAATTATTATCATTGTTCATTATACTCTCATAATATGAATAGCAACCATAATTATCATCCCTGTTCATTATGATAATGTATCCTCTCATTATAAAGATGTGTAGTATTTAACAGTCACCATTTTACAGTTTTTATGGAACAACAAAGGGACGCAACTACCATATTCGTACATCTACCCAAACTAGTCCAAATCAACTGCAATTTGTCCCCTTACTGTTACTGTTGAGCAAACAATTCATTGATTTTGGTACTAAATTGGATCGTTTTTGTTTTTTGTTCACTGTTGATTTTCACTGACACTTATAAAGTTATTAAAATATTTTCAAGCATATTTGCACCAAATTTAAGAATTTTCTAGGCACTTTTCAAAAGAGTAATCAATTAACAGTCAGGGAAGCTTAACTCTTTATATGTGTGTTTAATCTATTTTAACTATTCATTAGGTCTTTATGGCTAGAAAATGCAAATTTTATATGTATCACGCAAATAAACACAATTTCTTTTACCTTTTATTTTTCATTCTATTGTTTTTATCTAAAATCAACAATACAAGAGCCATGTCAACATGGCCATCCCCCGCCGAATGTGTTTGCTCATTGGAAGAATGTATATGTAGTAGAGCAGAATAATTCCATTTTAAGAGGTCTTTTGGTAATAAAAACTGATGGCTATAGTGATTACAGATTTGAAACCTATGTGAATACTGATGGCTGAAAATAACAAAGGGCAATAACTGAAAAATAATGCAGGGTAGGTTATCGTCCTTGTGTGCTGCATCCCTCCTCAGTAAAATCTATCCACCTATGAAGTTTCAAGTTGATACCTCAAATACTTTTTGAGAAAAAAATTGAATTGAAAAATTAAGTTTGAAAAATAACAAAGGGCAATAACTCAAAAATTATAAAAGGTACAGTTATCATTCTTGTGCAGTGCACACCTCCTGAGTGAGATCTATGCACCTGTGAAGTTTCATTTTGATATCTCAAAGGCTTTTTGAGTTATGCTCTGGACAAAAATTAATTTTGAAAAATAACAAAGGGCAATAACTCAAAAATAATGCAGGGCAGAGTTATCATTCATTAGCACTGCACTCCTCCTCAATGAGATCCATCCACCTATGAAGTTTCAAGATGATACCTCAAATACTTTTTCAGATAAGCTCTGGACAAAATAGCATGAAAAAAACAACAAAGGGCAATAACTCAAAAAATTGTATAGGGAAGAGTTATCATTATTGCGCACAACATTTCTCCTCAATAAGATCTATCCTTCTATGACATTTCATGTTGATATCTCAAACACTTTTTGAGTTATGCTCCACTCAGGTGAAAAATTAGGTATGAAAAATAACAAAGGGCAATAACTCAAAAATTATGAAAGGAAGAGTTATCATTCTTGAGCACTGCACACCTCCTGAGTGAGATCTATGCACCTAAGAAGTTTCATGTTAATATCTGATAGGCTTTTGGAGTTATGCTCTGGACAAAAATCAATTTTGAAAAATAACAAAGGGCAATAACTCAAAAATCATGCAAGGTAGAGTTATCATACTTGTGCACTGCACTCCTCCTCAATGAGGTCTATCCACCTATGAAGTTTCAAGTTGATAACTCAAATACTTTTAGAGATATGCTCCGGACAAATATTTCGGACGGAAGGACGGACGAACGGAAGGTCGGACGGACGGACGGACGGACGGACGGAGAGTATTACTATATCCTCCGCCGAAAATTTTCGGCGGGGGATAATAAAGGTTAGTAGTTTGCTACATTCAAGGTTTAAACCCTTAACCTTGCTGAATGCTTAAAATAGACTTGTCCGACTTCCAATTTTGAAACTGTCCATTATCAATATTGCCATTATCATTATAGGATAACAATAACAGAAAAGGATTCTTGATTATATTAGCAATTACAATCTTGTTCCCCCCCCCCCCCCCCCCTGTGTATTATCTAATTGAATTGGCCTTGATTATTATAATATTATATACAAGTATCTTTTTAAATTTTCCATTACATATCATCAAATTGCCCTAGATTTCTGTGATATTATATCATCCATTCATATTTCATATAATGTCATGATAACATAAAATGTTTGTTTAAGGTAGTCCCAGATCCTGTTTTACCTAAAATGGGGACAATAAATGGAGTTACCTTTTAGGCTTTAAAAAAAGAGTGTTTGCAAATACAATACCACCAAGCAAAAGTTGTACAAGTGTCAAATTGGAGCAAATATTGTAAAAAGTCGATATTAAATTTAAGAGTCAACAATCTCTTGTATTGAATTTGGTGAAATGAATATAACAATTGTACAAAAGCTACAAGTCTTTCTTATTTACATAAAATAAGATATACATGCGTGATTTAGTTCAATAACTCATACAAAATGAATATCTTATTTTCTTTCATTTACAAGCCATATCAACACTGACATGGCCACTTTCAACCTTCCAGATTTACTATTGGAGATAAAACAAAAGCTGCTCGAGGGAGATGAGGGATATTGAGATGCATATTTTCTAAATAAGGAGAAAATTTGAAGTAAAGGTCACAATGACCTTGGCCTTTGACCTTTTGACCATAAATGAGTAGGCAGGCAGGACTCAAAGCAGTGCGTTCGAGGTTTCTAAGCCAATGTACTTTGATTTAATGGCCAGTTTTATGTTTTTGTTAGTACAGACATGTCCAAGCTACCAAGATCTTTGATGTTTTGGCATCTTATAATTACTGACCAAACAATATCTGCTAAGAAGCCAACTTCAAAAAAACACTGCGGCCAATAAGCTGGTAGTTAAGAAATAATTCAACTCTCTAACCATTTTTGTTTTATCTGTCAATTACTGGCGATTAAACAAATGTCTTGTTAATTAATGCTGGCTAAACAATTTAACTATTTATTGGCCAACCTGTGCATTATTGATATAACAAAAACATTTTTGTCCTATCTGAGCATAATTGTTGACCAAGCAATTTCACTACTTTTCATCTATCTGTGATTTATTAATGCTACTATCACAAATATTTTAGGCCAATGTGATTTATTGCAGACAAATTTTCCTTTGAGATTGAACTATAAAGTTCAAGTGATGATTTTCAAGATTTTGCTGGTGAATGGAGATCAAAGATACTCATTCATGCATTATTGCAGATTTAACCCTCCAAAACCACAAACACTTCTTTACTTATTAGAACAAATTTTCCCAAAAGTAGGCAAATGTAGGAATTAGAACTTTATTTGCAAGGTTGTCACATAGAAAATTGATTTTAAAGTTAACAATCTAATCTGCTCGGCCAGATAAGTCCCCATAGTTTAAAACTTACCAACTACATTTTTGTACCATGGGGAGTTTGGTTCAGATAAGACACTTACATGTAGGCCACAATTCCCCTTAGAGGTACCCTCATGAAAAATTCATATACATTTACTTGATATAATGTATTTAAGATTTGTGTTATATTACAGTACATTAATACATTGCATATCATAAAATTCGTATCTTTCAATATATTTTTTACACATAAAAAAGTGTTTTTTTTTTCTGGTGTATTATTATTAGAAATCAAAAATTTGCTATACATGTTTTTCTTTCTTTTTTTTTCTTTTAAATATTTTTATCTTATCTTTACTGATAGATCTATTAAGAGATTTATTCTTTAAAATGTTCAAGTTTTATTCATGTCATAATTTAAAAGTTTCTATATCATAATAATATATTATGTTTTTCAAATGTCATCTTCTATGACACTCAAATAGTCTTGAGACATATTTAAGTGTTTTTTTACAATAACTCTCAAATTGATATACACTAGATCTAATTTTGATCAGCAGTTTCTTGCAAGACATGGTCACGACAGTATGTTCCCATCGGAATATCAAAGTAGACCCTGTGTCTTTTAGACAAGTTTTTTATCAAATTTCTTTTACGTCTCTTCTGTTCCTTGCACTCTGAATGTGTTGCGTCATTTTCATTGCAAACAATGTGCTCCGAATTTTTCTCCATTTTTGAGCCAGAGTACAAAACTTGCTTGCCATGATGATGTGGTTTACGGAATAAGCAAAGTCCAAATTTACATGATGGTAACTTTGTGATTTGATCGCCATCTCTTACAACTCTCCAGCTATTGGGAACCAGTTTACTGTGAGCATGAGCATACTCCTTGTTCCCGGCTCGCGGCATACCAAATGTGTATAGAAGAACCTGGTCTGGTCGAAGAATTTTTTCTTTTACGAGCATTGCACTTGAAATTGATGCAACAGCACCCCCTAGTGAATGTCCTGTTAGTTTCACAGTGTAGTTTGGATACCAGTGTATCAGATCCTTAATCATGTGTTTTATATGATAATAGGATTTTTCATGTACATTATAAAAGTACCGCTCCACTTTCCCGCCAATAGCAGTTGACACAGGCGATGTTCCAAGGCTTGTGAGAACTTCATCCGCGATTTGCTTCATCCCTCTTGTTCCGCGATAAGCTACAATAATTTCACGGTTCCGATGTGAAAACGTTGCAAAGGCTAAACATTTGTTTTTATATTTAAACAAATAGTTATCACACTTCTTGAAATAGACATAGAACAGCATATAATCGCTTCCTGGAAACAACTTGTTTAAACATTTCATTGGTTCATCCGAATATGCTACAGCCGAAAACTTTGCCAGTTTATAAGCTTCATCAACATTATAAGAATAATTCTGTGCATTTATCTTCTTACAATCAGACAAAAAGCTGGCACTTTTGTTGGTACAAATATTGTCTGTAGAACATTTTTCATAGCACTTTTTATTTAACGGGCACCATTCGCAAGGTTCATCAATCCACGTGTAATGTTGTGTGCATGCACTGCTGTCCATATGTTGTGAACATTTTGAAATCTTTTCATGCGTAAAAACAGCAAGAAAATGAAGCAAGTTCATAGTTTGTTGAAGGAGCAACATGTTTGTTCTTAGACTGATTTTTTATCCAACGCAAAATGTTTCAGTAATGTTAACTTTAATATAAGTTAACTTTGTTAATCAGAAGTTCACAGTTTTGTTGATTATTTTTTAATAAACATAAATAATTAACAAGTCCTTTTCAGCATCAGGTTAATATAGAAGTAGTAGACCATTTTATCATATGTCACACGATATGTAAATGTTTTATAAATGTTAACCTAAATATCAGTAAACTCTGACACCTAAGTACACATAGTTTTTAATACCACATTACTTTCATAGCAGGTAAGTTAATACCTTAAACTTAACAGTCTCTTTCAATTAAAACAGTTATTCTATACAATCGTATTCAATTAAAACAGGCTACATAATCCATAAATAATCCAGTTAGACCAGCACTTAAACTTTTAAACTTATAAATTTTTATTTTTAGATCCAGGATGTACTATATGCTAGCTCAAGCCTGTCTTAAATGTGTGCATATAACTGTTTACTTTATGCTGCACATCGTCATTTTGTAAGATTAAAAAATTGGATGAGAAACTTTATAGCTATCAGCTATATTTGAATGCATTATCAGTACTTGACAATCACTTTATCTGAAATCTGCCTTTATATCTTTTAAACAGACATGCTGTTTAAATAGACATGCTGTTTAAAAATAAGAATGAACTATATAAACAGTTTTTATTTGTATTACTTGGAAACTTTGTATGACTAATTCAAATGGGAGGAAGTGATTCACGATAACAGGAAAAATAAACAATCACACAAATATCAAAACAAAAATATTTAAATTAAAAAAATTGCATTGTTTTGAAAATATTAAAATGCCTCTTGAAGGGTTTTTAAGATATTATTTTTGCATTAGGTCATAAGGAAAATGTGTACTTGGTAATTAAAAAAACTAAATACTTTGAAAGTTTCATGCAATTTATAAGTCTGGCTTAATATATACATATATACTGTTCTAATATATATATAATACTAATTTTAATAATCATAAATCTATTCCAAATTAAATCATTGTACAGAAAAAGTACAGTCTTAAGCCTTTCTTTATGAGTGAGAGACTAAAATAAGTGTTGGAGCACCACACTAAATACTGTATTTTGGTATATACCGCACAAGGCACTTGAATGATTAAATGCCAAAATCTTGCCTCTTCTACGGCCAAAATGAACTTCAAGATGTCTAATTTATCTCTTTCACACCAATTTATATACGATCATGAATGAAAAATGTAAGAATGGGAAAAAAAGTGATATTTTTCAACTATGTGATCATGATTTCTGAAAGTGTCTAGAGGTACTGCACAGACAATGTAGTGAGTTAAATCTTTTCTAAATAGCATACATTATACATTTGATTACTTAACTAGAAAATTGTCTATAGGTGGACAGCATTGTAGCAGGACAGACAGATGCACACAGGCAAATCTATATGACTTGCTCTAAGTAGTTTGGGTATAATAAAATTGTTTTCCAGTCTGGTGCTCCATTTTTAGTCTTGAGAGATTATTACCTTGTCAGGATTGTATTATATGTAAAAGTAAGGGATTTTTTTTTTTAATAGGAGACCTTCCATTTAATATAGCTACCAAACGGTAACCAACACACCCTATCAAATCTACATGATTTTGTAAAGCCATTAGACATAAAAAATGAAACCAAAGGAAATGTGAAAGGAAGAAAACATATTTTATATACTTAATATAAATCAAAGTTAAAATGTTACACTAGAAGGAACATGATATAGTAACAGGTTTAATTTGATGTACATTTGAACAGTTAATAAAAAAAACAAACAAGAGGGCCATCATGGCCATGAAATCGCTCACATGTATATAGGCCATCTGGGTGGGACTAATTTTAACAAAAGGGCTTTTAATTGAACAAACTCGAAGATATTTCATGATAAATATCTAAGCTCTAGCTCTTTGGGGATTTTAAAAGAAGACTTTTTAAAGTTTTTTACTATACACATATAGGGAAAAAGTATGACCCCCCCCCCCCCCCCCGGTCGGGGCCAATTTTGACCCCGGGGCTTATATTTGAACAATCTTGGTAGACACTCACTAGAAGATATTTCATGCTTAGTATCTTAACTCTAGCTTTTTTTGGGTTTTTTAAAGAAGATTCTTTAAGTTTTAACTATACACATACAAGGAAAATCAATGACCCCCGGGGCGGGGCCAATTTTAACCCCAGGGCCCTTATTTGAACAAACTTGGTAGACACCCATTAGAAGATGTTTCATGCTAAATACCTTAGCTCTAGCTCTTTGTGTTCTTCAAAAGAAGACTTAAGTTTTTACTATATACATAAAGGGAAAAACAATGACCACCCTGACAGGTGAGCTAAAAGAAACAAGAACCGGTTGAACCGGGTGATGCTCCCCGAGAAGGTTCTGGACACAGGAAAGTATAAAAAAATGAACAAAGGGCAAAAACTCCAAAATTAGGCAAGGCGGAGTTATGTTTTTTTTGCACTGCACTTCTATTCAATGAGATCTATCTATCTATAAAGTTTCCTGATGATATCAGAGTTATGTCCCTGGTAAAATTCAAAGTGCAAAAATGAACAAAGGGCAATAACTCCAAAATTAGACCAGGCTTTGTTTAGGTTCTTTAAGCATTGCAGTTCTATCCAATGATATCTAGCTACCTACAAAGTTTCATGTTGATATCTCTAATAGTTTTAAAGTTATGTCCCGGACAAAAGTCAAAAAGTAAAAATAAACAAAGGGCAATAATTTCAAAGTAAGGCAAGGCAGAGTAATGATTCTTAAGCACTTCACTTCTACCCAATGAGACCTATCTATCTACAAAGTTTCATGTTGATATCTGTTATAATTTTAGAGTAATGTCCCGGACAAAGTTCAAAGTGTCAAAATGAACAAAAGGGCAATAACTCCAAAAGTAGGCAAGACAGTGTTACAGTTCTTGTGCACTGCAAACCTACTTAATGAGATCTATCTACCTACAAAGTTTCATGTTGATACCTCCTATAGTTTTAGAGTTATGTCCTGGACTAAGTTCAAAGTGTGAAATTAAACAAAGGGGGATAATTCAAAAATTAGGCAAGGCAGAGTTACGGTTCTTAAGCACTGCACACCTACTCAATGAGATCTATCTACCTACAAAGTTTCATGTTGATACCTCTTATAGTTTTAGAGTTATGTCCTGGACAAAGTTCAAAGTGTAAAAATAAACAAAGGGGGATAATTAAAAAATAAGGCAAGGCAGAGTTACAGTTCTTGTGCACTGCACACCTACTCAATGAGATCTTTCTACCTTCAAAGTTTCATGTTGATACCTCTTATAGTTTAAGAGTTATGTCCCGGACAAAGTTCAAAGTGTAAAATAAACAAAGGGGGATAACTCAAAAATTAGGCAAGGCAGAGTTACGGTTCTTGTTCACTGCACACCTACCAAATGAGATCTATCTACCTACAAAGTTTCATGTTGATACCTATTATAGTTTTAGAGTTATGTCCCGGACAAAGTTCAAAGTGTAAAATAAACAAAGGGGGATAATTCAAAAATTAGGCAAGGCAGAGTTACGGTTCTTGTGCACTGCACACCTACTCAATGAGATCTATCTACCTACAAAGTTTCATGTTGATACCTCTTGTTGTTTCAAAGTTATGTCCCGGACAAGAAAAGGGGACGGACGGACGGACGGATGGACGGACGAACAAGGCGGCGACTATATGCTCCCCTGAAATTTTTCGGGGAGCATAAAAAAGAGAAAGAAACACTGATGCTGAACTACTGACATCACAGTATCCCTCTATCTCAAAAGCTCATCTTCATACCAAAAGTCATCCCTAAAGCTTTTTTTGTTGTGAACTCAAAACAATTAATAACTACATGAGTACATAATTATATGATTAGTAAAACTATCATTTGTGGACAAAGAAAAGTTCTTAATGCCTCATAAAGCTTCAAAGATGCTAATAGTTTTTATCTTTAAAACTTTTATTTCTGGTGCCAAATTACAATTTCCAGAAAGTTACTCATTGGACATATTCATATAGCTTAACTATCTTTTGTGTTCTGCAGTGATTTAGTATTTTGTATGGCATTCCAAAATAATACCATTTTGCTTACATTTTACTAACTTTATCACCAATTATTTCTCATTACAGCAAGAGCCTTCATTATTAAACTAGCTTTATACATTTATACATGTATGCATTTTAAACGGTATCAGGACACTTATTATATGGAGCATGCAGGCCTTAGTTAACATGAATAACCTTTGAAAAATATTTATGACTTTAACTTACCCAGGTTAGAGTTGATAATGATTTTTCTGTGAGTACCGTCCATGTATGCTCTCTCTATTCGAGGTTGATAACCCCAGTCCGTCCAATATAGATATCTGTAAAAATGTAGGTGTAAAATATAACTGATTTTCTTTTCAGAAACAAGTTTTATAATAAATAAAATAAATAAATAATTAAACAAAATGGTTGCAACACTTACTGGTCGGAGACCATCAACCGGACACTTTTGGAACATTTTTCCGTACAGATTTCATAATTTTTTACCTAGAGACCAAAAAATTTTACATAGTTCAGCTAGGTTCTTCTCCTAACTAACAAACTAGTTTGTTTATTTCTGATTTTATTGACATTTATATCTGAGGCTCGACAAGGAGGGTATCAAAATTACCTAAATTGTCTACACTACAGTACCATGTGTCCGGACAGATATGTACATGATGTGATTTAATTCAGATAAAAGCTTGGGTGTTTTGATTTTTGATTTGTAACATGATATACAATATGTCGGCAACAATGCTGAAGTTTTGGATATTCTATTATTCACTCTGCAAATTATTATAACTGGTATATGAGGTCAGGCATTGCTTTCTTGACCCCCGAATTTCAACGTCAACATTTTTGAAATAGACATTAAAATATTACCATTTAAGGAGGTTGAAATAAATTTATTCACTTAATTTTAAAAGAAACATGCACTTATTGTTGATAAAAAAGTGACTGACAACCACTGAACAAAGAAAATACTAAATTAAGCATTTTCGGGGCCGTCCGGGTTTGGTGGTTGTCCGGTTTTGGTGGTCCCCAACCAGTAGATTTCCTGAGAACAGTTTCCAAAAAAATTTTTGTACATGAAAAATTGTAACCATGCAGATTAGATTGCTCATAAACTTTCAGCTGGAGAATAAAGTTCATTTTGCCCTTTTTTCGATTTTATCAACAATATTATCATAAAGCCTTTTCACTGTATTTATTTTCCTACATGACAATCAGCTAAAAGAATAATTTAATCAACCAAAACATGTGACAGAAATCAAACCAACTTTCCTTTCATCATTCTATACTTCACCAATTTTTTATAAGAAAGTTATCACTAAATTAACATTCTAAACAGAAGGCAGTAACTGGCTTACCCTTTTTGTGGATACACAGCAACTGCCCTTGGTTGATCCAGATTGTCTTTGATAAGTGTCCTTCTATACTGACCCGTCAGCTTGGCCACCTCAATCACATCTGTCCCTGTGTCCGTCCAGTACAGATTTTTACCTATCCAGTCAACAGCCAGACCATCTGTTGTCTTCAGACGAGAACTAATCACAGTTTCTATATCTGTGCCATTTAAATTTGCCCGTCTGTCAAAAGAAAAACATAATTTATCATACACCAAAAATTAGAAAGAAATTATCATTTGCTTTTGTCAGATAAATTTTTTGGGTTACTCCTAACTTTACTCATTGTAGTAGAGTAGGGGTTTACAAATAACCTTAATTCTCCGAATAGTCACCCATAGCACTAATATATTCTAAAATCTACAGTCTTTATAATGTTATCTAGATGGTTTGAGAGTTAAGTGAATTTGAATTAAAACATCAAAACTGATTAATACAGAAGTATTATAAGTTCAACCTGAAAATCAATACAGAATCTAATGATGTACGGTAACTGTCAATAAATAAAGATGTTATGAGAAACAGTGAATGCATAGGACTATTTGGCAATCATGTGCTCTAACGAAAAAATTTCAGAAAGCATGAAAATATGACAAAATATTTGAGGTCAAAAAGGCTCAAGAGACATTTTCAGTGCTAAACTGTAACAATGTTGTCAAATAGCAACTATTTCTTGTTTCAATATGTCAAATATTTAATTATGTGAGTGACGTTAGCTACAAGTTGGGAAAATGTTACAAACCTTATAACATCTAGCTGTACATCTGTATAATATAACTTCTTATCCGAGTAGTCATAATCTATAGCTATGATATTCTGTAGGTCAGGTAATGGTAGATAGACATCTGTCATGTCTGGTAAATCTAGAGCTATCCTCCGGATACTACCTCGACTTGCAAATAATATATACTCTTCTGGCACTGTAAAATTAAATAAACTCTAATATATGCCAATGTCCAAATTCTTTCAAAATTCTTAGCATAGTTTTGTTTTTTTGAAATGAACTTAATGCTGTAATATTACATACATTTTCTGAAGAGAAACATATATAGTATCCTACACAAAATGTTTAAAAAATAATATCAGTCTCAGCAGTTTTATTGGCTATTTAACACCGGTCTGAAGTTTTGATGCGTAGGAATTGACCACAAAAGCCGTAGGCCCAAATGCTTAATTTTTAACCTATCAAAACAACATATATTAAGAATACAAAATAAGAACCAAAAGTATTCAATAAAATACATTATGATTGGTGCCTCAAAAAGGCTTTGTAAATTATTTAATCAGAGAAAAAATAATAGCTGTATGTAAATGTTGTCCCTAACCAGTGTTTATTGGCAGGTAAGTCTAAACTATGTTTTTTTTCTTCTTCTTTGTGTATAGTGACTAAATCACAAAGAGTGTTAGAATATTACATTAAATATGTCTAAGAAAGTGTTATAATCGAGCCTGTGGAGATAGTGAATGTAACACTTACTACTTTCACAGCTAACTTTATCAGGTCGTAACTGAAGCCCAGATGGACACGAACATGTTACACCTCGTCTGTTTGGTAAACATAAATGACTACAGCCTCCATTCTTTCTACGACATTTATCCATCTTCAAATTGACTGAAATATAAAGAAAGTGATAATTTCTTTGTTTCTTATTCAAAATATTTTAATAAAAAGCAAGGTTCTTATTTTGTTATCTCCTCAATGCATGGTAACTATAGTTTAAATTGTCAAATGCAGGAATGAAATTTCTATAACATTTTATGAAAATCGTGTTTCCTTAATTATAACTTGTACCAGTATGGAATTTTCCAGAAAGATCTATTTTTGGAGATTTTAAAACAGTTTTGTATGAAAGTTCAAACAAAATTCAATAAGTAAGTTCAACAATAAACTCCCTACTTTTTTCAAACTACAAATTCTTTATGAATATAACACTCATAAACTAAGAACAACTACTCAAACAAGCAATTATCATAGTATTGCAAGCAATCCATAAGTCCCCTACCGGTAAGAGCCCAAGCAACATTCTGAAGGGCCATTGGCCATTCACTTAGGTTCCTATTTTAAGTAAATTTGTCGAAAAAGTTCTTAAAAAGTGATCACAGGAAACAGTTTTTATGTACAGACAGACGGACTGAAGGACACTCTAAAGTTATTTTTTAAACATCCCTGTTATCAAAATATAACATTTTTAAAATCCTATCATGATTGAAGAAGTTGGAGTAAAAATTACCAATTTCTCAAAAAAAGTCTAAGTTCAAAAGGGGCATAATTCTGGAAATAGTCTTGCTAGAGTATTGAACACTCACAAATGTTGAGTGATAATAAGAAACATTTATATGAAGTTTGAAGTAGATACATTCAGAAAAAGAAGTTTTTAAAAAAACAATGTTTTTTTTCATGAAAATTTTAAGTTCAAGGGAGGTCATTCTGAAAAATTTTGTGCTAGAGTTGTAAACCTTGTCACATATGATGTGGTTGATGACAAGCAATTTATATTTAAAGTTTGAAGAAAATACCTTAAGAAATAAAGAACTTATAGTGAAAAAACTTAAAAACTAGAATCAGAAATCTTGAAATTCAGTCTATTTGTTGCCATAGCAACAAGAATTTTCAACATAGGAAGATAAGAAAAGAATGTGCATAATTTTTATACCGCCATCTACCCATATGTCAAGTTTCATAAACATATTTTCAGTACTTTTTGTGTTATCACTGGATCCAGGTTATGTGTAAAATTTGCCATATTTTCAGTCTATTTGTTGCCATAGCAACCAGAACTTTCAACATAGGAAGGAAAGAAAAAGACGTGCATAATCTCCATACTGCCATCTATCCATATATCAAGTTTCATAAAAATATTTTCAGTACTTTTTGCGTTATCGCGGGATCCAGGTTATGTGTAAAATTTGCCATATTTTCAGTCTATTTGTTGCCATAGCAACCAGAATTTTTAACATAGGAAGAAAAGAAAAAGATGTGCATAATCTCCATACTGCCATCTATCCATATATCAAGTTTCATTAAAATATTTTCAGTACTTTTTGCGTTATCGCGGGATCCAGTTTTGTGGACGGACGGACTGACTGACGGACGGACAGACGGACGGACGGACTGATGGATGGACAGACAGACAGACGGACGGAGGGTAAACCTAAAGTCCCCTCCGGTAAACCGGTAGGGGACTAATAATCTACTATTTTAGTATTTCAAATCAATCAAAGACTGTTTTCATATAAAGTTAATATTTTACAATGGAAAGTGTATTAGTCTGTACCTTTCTCATCCATATGGACAGCATGTATATCCATGATTCCTGCCAATTTAGGGAGCACCTGATCCTGTTTATCTGGTGTTGATCCATCCTTGTTGGCACTGAATACTGCGGTCTTCTGCCAGTCCGTCCAGTATACTAGATCACCAGATATTGCCAGGTTGTAGGGGTGAGCTACCTTTTTCACCAACACCTTTCTCCCGCCTCCATTAAGGTCAACTGACTCTATTTGCTATAACATAAAATAACCTTGATTACGAAATAGGAATACTACATCATGACATTCAATCAAACATTGAAACTACATCTACTGAATATAAAGAATTTTTAAACTCTGGCCTAAAAACAATTAACACACTTCCCAAATTGAAAAATTTTGTTTTTTTGATCAAATAACCATGTTTTTCTGGAGGCCTTTAGTCCTTGAATATTTAAGGACATTTAAACTTAAGCACCATCATTGACTCCTTTTAACTATCAGAGACATATTTCACCATTCAGAATATTGTATCCGTACAAGAAAAGCATTGAAATTAAATAAGAGTTATGAACCATACCTCAGTTCTTGCATCTGCCCATAGTATCCTTGATGTTTCTCGGTCAATAGTCAGTCCATTTGGCCAGATTATATTTTCAGAGACAATCTCTTTACGATTATTACCATCTAACTCTGATCTTTCTATTTTTGGTTCTTTACCCCAGTCACTCCAGTATAAATACCTGAAAAATATAGAGAAAAATTAACAACTTAGATTTCATAAATCAAGTATCAATTGTTGTCCTTTTTAATTCCCATTTTATAAAATATTCTACATGGAAAAAAATATCTTTCTTCTTACATCTTGTGGAAAAACTTTGAAAATGAATTGAAAAACAGTTGGGGCATTCACAAGCCTTCTCATATTTTTTAACCAAAGTTTTGCAAATTGTAAACTTAATTTCAATTTTCCAAATTTAGAAAAATTACCATAAATATAAATTAAGTTTCATACCTTCTCTTTAGAAATATTAAATTGAATTATTTATATTTATATGTAAATTATAAAGTCTTTGTGTAACTTCATGCTAGAGTGGTAAAAACTTCAAGACAAAAGATTATAATTATATTCATTTACTATGTCACATAATAGAATAGTGCAGATAATTTACCTTTCCTCATAGAATAGAGTTATTGCCCTTGGTTTGTCAAGCCCTTCCCATATCAAAACTCTTCTCATTGTACCATCAAGATTGGACACTTCTATACGATTTAAACCTTTTCATGAAAATAATTACAAATACATGTAATTTATAAAAAAATACCTGTAACTAAAACAAGACTTTATTTCACACAGTCTCATTAAAAAACATTCCTGTCTATTAATATTGTTTGTTTGTTTATTTCATTTTACGCCTTTTCCTAACAGTATTTTAGTCATATAGGCGGGTAGTTTCCTAACCATCGTTCCTGGAGAGTTACACCAGTACTAGACTACCTTCCTCCGTGCTAAACTACCAAAGCATCTCCCGGGGATCAAACCCATGCCAGAGAGGTAACTGGATTAGAAGTCATCGACTCTTACCCCTTGACCATGGAGGCGGTATATCACACTGAGAAATAGCTTCTATTATAATACTAGCTAGCTAGTTATTAATGATACCTCAACTATTTTTTTAACCTGTAATACCCACATGAAAACTAATTACATTCAATAAGACCCCTGATTTAGGTAGTCTCCACAATTGAAGATGAATTCATCTTAATTTCCTTTTTGCTTTTCCCTTTGCATTTCACATGATAAGAAGAACTCAATGAAGAAACAATGATACCAAACTGTTTTAGTGAATATTTCTGCATGTCGAAAAGTTAGCGAATTTAAAATTCCAGACATTTTGCATATGGAAATATTAGCAAATCATCATCCCCGTAGTAGTGCGAAAACTGAAAACTGGTTGGGTGATATTTAGGCTCGAGGAAATTTTAGCAATTTTCATCATTAAGAGAAATTGGCCAATATTTCCATGTCGATACACTTATGTGTTAACCATTTATACACTAGATACTTGTCAGTGACAGAAAGAAACTATGATACAATCAGCTATGACTAAACATACCAGTATCCGTCCAGTATAGTTTCCTGCCTATCTCATCCACCACCATACCATCTGGTGTATCTAAACCATGTGTCACCACATTCTCTATGTTAGAACCATTCAGGTTGGCTCGCTTTATCTTATCTAATACTGTGTCAGTCCAATATACCTTCCCTGTATAAACATAAACAATGTTCATTAATAATCATATTGTATATTGCAATACCACATATTTAAATTGTAAATTGCAATACCAAAGATCAAAATTGTACATTGCAATACCAGAGATCTAAATCATACATTGCAATACCAAAGATCTAAATCATACACAGGTCTAAATCATACATTGCAATACCACATATCTAAATTGTAAATTGCAATACCAAAGATCTAAATAGTACATTGCAATACCACAGATCTAGCTATATTAAATTTTGCAAAAATCATATAAATCAACATTTTTACTTTTTTTACCATCAGCACCTTTCACTATATATCATTCAAGTGCAAGTCTGTAAAGATATTTCGGTAGACAAGATATGCTGATCAGAGATCTGTCAAAGTGAGCTTTTCAGCCTTACTATAATTCAACTGGGAAAGTGAAATGTTTGTCTAGCGGACTGATGTTCTGTTTGTTCTCTCAAATTAACCCTAACCATGTTAAACATCTTAAATGGACGTGTCCATCTCTAAATCTGGACAAAACTATTCACAATTTTTAGGTAAAATGTCAAAATAAGTACTGAATGAACAATAAACGTTGTTGTGTTGTGTTGCTATGACTTAGTATCCAACAAAACAGATAAACATATTTTACCATCCACTCTATCCACACTTATTGCAATGGCATTCTTGAGGGAATGTATTGGTAGAGGAACATCAGCAAAGTAGTCCACATCCAATGAGATCTTCCTGATATCAGTACGCTGTGCAAAGATCAGAAAATTTCGCATTTCTGAAAAACATAAAAGATTTTAATATATAAGGTGATCAATGATCAAGTGATTGTTTTTCATTGAAACTAATAAGTTTACTTACTACATGTACCTCATTTTAAAATATAATGATCCAGTTAGCTTTAGATTAAATTTTTCAAATTAATTTTATCAATGTATTACAGAGGGCCCTGGATAACTCAACTGAAACCAAGTAATATTTTTATTATTAATGCCACCAGGTGAGCTTAATATTGCAGAAACCAATCTAATACCTTATACAAATATTAAGAGTTACTTTGCATTAATATAATTTTCCTTTCTCTTACCTTCTTAGAATGACTACATATATCAAAGACATATCAAAATAAATATCATGACTAGAGAGTATATAAAGAGTAACATACCTGAGTTACAAGTCTTTAAATCTGGGTGTAATAATATCCCTGTCGGGCAAACACAGGTGTGTCCCCTAGGTAGAGGGGCTGGGAGACACAGGTGACTGCACTGTCCATTTTCTTCCTGACATACTGTTGATACTGAAGAACAAAGATTTTTGCTATCTTATACATGAACTTAACTTTTATACATTGTAGGGTTTTAAACAACAATGGTGTGGTGAATGGGTCATGTGACCTGGGTCACATGACTAGGATATGATTATATGTTACATTGTAAGTGGTGGTGTAAGTAGTGGAGGAATACACAAGGTGCTCTTCCATGCATTATTTCAGGTATTCTCAAGTGCTTGATCTTAAGTGCTTGATCTTAACCTAATAATAAGCTCTCTCTACAAAGCATTACATTAAATTTACCTCTGTGTTACATGAATTTTAAATGGTGGATTGGGAATTGGCTAAAAGGTGAAAACAATTAACTTTATTTCCCTATTAATATTATTATAATTAATAATGAAACTTGTCAATTAAACTTCAAGAACATATTCAAATTCGAATTAATTAAAAAAAATTTGCTTTGTTTTTTTATGTAGTTTTATGTACTGAATTGTTGAAACTGAAAAAAGTATATCAACTTACTGTCAGGTCTGTTCCTATGGAAGACAGTTAAGTCCATCACATTTCCCATGTTACTTTGCAAGGTTGACTGGCTATTACCACTGCGGTCGGATGTCATTATCTTCTTTGTTAACCAATCTGCCCAGTACATGCTGTTTCCGTAAACAGTAAATCCAAATGGTCGTGGATCACTCATGGTGAATACCACCTACAAATGATGAAGAAGATCATTTTGTATAAAAGATGATGAATATTTCTGAGTAAGTTCAGAATTTACTGTCCAAAATGAACAATCAAAATCATTCAATTTAAAGCTACATACATATGTATTCCAATGGACCAATAATATCACCAAGAAATCATACAAGTTCAAGAGAACTTTCTACATAATCAGTATATTTGATAGTTTTCTCTCTACTTTTTTCTTAACCAAAATTGCTCTCTTTACAAAGGTACTATACATTTAATTCACCCTACAAATGATGAGAAAACCAATTTGCTTAAGATTTTTTGTGTAGGGGTAATAGGTATTATGACGTAATTATTGTTATATGGCAACTTTTTAGCTTTTACAGGTGAAGGCAGTCAAGCCTATAAAAATATCAAAATTTCCATTCACCTTCCTGCCAGATCCATCGAGTGTACAAGACTCGAGGGAGTAACTGCCTGTATCTATCCAGTATAGTCTAGGTGAACCTCTGTAATCTATAGACAGACCATTAGGGTGAGTTAGGTTTGAGTGAATGAGGACTTTCTGATCCCTTCCATCCATACCAGCTCTCTCTATCCTTGGTGGTTTGTCCCAGTCAGTCCAAAACATATACCTATAAAATATAAATGCTTATCCATAACCCTAACTAAAATCATAATTAAATGGACATATCAAATCGTAAAATCTGGACAATAACATTCATCTTTTAAGGGAAAAAATTCGAAGATGTACTGACTGAATAGCGAACAGTGTAGACCAAGATCAGATGGCATGGATGTGCTGACAGATCTTGGTCTGCACTGGCCGCATGGGTAGAATCTGTTGCTACCAGAAGACTAAAAATTAAATTGAGTACATCTAAACTAAAGAAACTAATTATATGCTTCGTTTAAGTTTATTGTTTTGAAATTGCATTCAAGTGTTATCTGTCTCATTGTATGCATTTCTTACAAATATTGATGAACTTTTGTAAAATGACATAAATTTGGCTTATGTAATATCAAAAAATAAGTAAATACCGATTAACCATGTCAATCTAAATATACTGTACGAGTACTTAAAAGTAGAGCCAATAAAATTTAACACAAACACTATTTTTTCTTCTTTACATGTCAAATATTAGGTTGCATGTTGTTTAAGCACTGATATAATTATCATAGAATTGTTTGTAAAGCAATTTCCAGATATTAAAAAAAAACACTTTAGTTTGTAAAGCAATTTTCAGATACCTAAACAAATCAGTTGTTTAAACTGCTTTTTCCTGATATCAAAAAAAAATCATTTGTTTAAAAAGCACTTTCTAGATATCTAAAAACAAATCATTTGTTTGAAAAGCACTTTTAAAAAAAAAAATTGTTTATTTGAAAGCAAACACTTCAACTTACCCTGAGATTGGATCAACTACTATGTCTCTAGGTTTCTGCAACCCTGACCAGATCAGGACACCTCTCATAGATCCGTCCAGGTTTGAAACCTCAATTCTACCCATTTCAGAGTCGGTCCAGTACAGTTTTCTTGTGGCCCAATCCACAGCTAGACCTGCTGGACTACCTACACTTGAACTCACAACTACCTATATAAGATATAGATAGCCAGATTTTATAGAAATAATTAACTATAAATTTGAATCATTTCATTGCAATTCTATATATCTGAAGACTTTTTCAACTTAAAATATCAAAATATACCAAAACATATCTTGATAGAACGCCTGTAACACTTGATCTTCAAATAACCTAAACTAAGAGTTGTTTTTTCTTTCTTAAAAAAAAAAACAAAAACAAAAACAAAACACAAACCATTAAATGAAAGGGTTAAATATTCTGAATACTTTCTGAAAGGTCAAGTTTATTAATTGAGAAATTATTAACATTAATCAATAACATATCAGCTTTCTTTAAGTATGGACATTCTTTGAATGACAAATAATTTTGGATTACCTTAGTAACAATTTTTTGCCATTTTCTATTAAACTTATTAAAATGATTATCTGCATAATCTTCACTGGATTTTACACCTCACCAACACTGTTAAATTCATATGGTGACTTTCCAGCTTTATTAGTGCAGGAAGCACCTTTGTACCTAATTTCAGGCACAAATGAGCACCTGAGTAGAACCACCTACATTTCATAAGCTAGCTGGATAGCTTCCTCACATTAACCTGCATTTAACCAAAATGATTTTTTTCTTGTTATAGTGTGTTGACACATACCCTCTCTTGTCTTCCGTCCCATTTTGCAGCACTAATGGCATTAGAACCACTATCTGTCCAGAATATAGTGTCTGTTTTATCATCAAAGTCTACTGACATTGTACTGACAGTGTTACTAAGGGGAATAACTACATCTGACTGATCTGGTGTACCAAGAGTTATCCTTCTTACATCAGACCGAGTTGTGAACAGCAGAAAAGACTCAATATCTGAAATAATAATCAGTATGTTTAAATTTATTTTTCCTGAAAAACTAAAAGGATAATTTCCAGTATCTTCTATAGGTAACAGGTGCTTCTTTTTTTAAAAATAGAATTATAAACTATCAAAAGCCCAAGCTGTGAACATACTCCTTTCAAATATATTTAAAGTAGATTGTTGAGAAAGCACTTCAAGTTATTTTAAGAAATCTTAACATCTTAATCCTTATGGAATGCACTAAAAATTGCATTGAAGAGTTCTCATTCAAGGTAAATAGTGATAAGATATCACCTAAGATACATTCATGTTATATGTGCAATGACTTTATGTTTTTCACCCCTTGTTATTTGGCTACTTAAATCAATATGCAATTATTTCTTCTTGAGGTGTACTTTGCTCAACTAAAAACATCTTTTTGAGGCAGATATGTTTGTGGGGTTTTATGTTGCACCAACTCAGAATGAGACTATGTGGTGACTTTCAAAGTTTCCTGGAGTTGGAATACCAAGCAACCACTCCATGCATTTTTTTCACTGACAAGTGGGTGTATGACCAGGATCTTTACCTACAGCAGTGAGGGGCAAGTGATTTGAAGTCCACAATCTTAATCACTCAGTCATGGATATCCCTCGAAATTTGCATGAACAAAAATTTATCTCACAAATTTTGTGTTATTATTTGTCGAGACAATTGAAATCAAACTTACTTTTGACACAAGTTTTCCTGTCTTCCTTGAGATCAAGTCCTGTAGGACAGGCACACTTATATCCCACAGTGCTTGGTAGACATAAATGACTACAGCCTTTCTGGTTACCCTGGCACCGGTTTTCAGCTGAAATATGAAATAATGTATTTACCTTCTAAGTCACATTTGGCAAAGCATTAATTATAGATATATAATTTTTGAAGCCAAGCAAAAAAATAGTTTCTTCTTTAAAAAAAAAAAAAACTTGTGCAGACATATACAATGTACATTAATTTTGTAAAGTAAATGTAAAGTAAACGATAGTACATAAAATACTTGGAAAAAAAGGAATTAAAACAATAGAATAATGACTTGTACATACCTTCTGGTTGCCTCTCCCTATGGAAGATGTGTATATCCATGGGAAAATGTAGCCTATTTCTCACCATCTCTACATCATTACCAGTAAACTTGTTAGCCTTATTGATAGACTTTGTATGCCAGTCTGTCCAATATAACTCGTCCTCAAACAATGTCAGGGCAAATGGGTGTGGTAGTCCTGTCAAACATTTTGGATTCATTTAGATGAATTATTTAGATCCAGATTTTGTCTCTTTACTTAAGCTTAATTGTAAAATTCTACAAGTTATGCATCTATTAATCAGAGGCATTTAATCTGCTGTTACAGTATAACGAGCCTTAAGTGAAATGTCTTTAACAAACAGTTAAATCTCTCAAAACTATAAATAACCCATTATTTAAATCTCTTTGCTTGCTTTAAATACTTCAAAATGTGTCTATAGGATATGGATGCCTCCACATTCCATTGTTTTGTCAGTCTATAGACAGCAAGATGGACCAACAAGGGCAAATCTAAATCCCCCATGCCAAAAGTGGGGCACATAAAATATGGACATAAATGAACAGACATAAAACACTGCAGACAACAGACTAAGGAGTGCGTTCAAGATATCAGTTATGAAGCACCAAATTGATTTTTTTTGCCTCCTTGTGCTTTAAAGTTCAAGGAACTTTATAATTCAATCATCTAATGCAATTTAAATTACAATATCAATGTTTGAACGAGACTAACCTTGATTTATGACAGTCCTGCGATGTGAGCCGTCATAATTAGAACACTCAATCACATGATGCTTCGCATCAGCCCAGTACAATTTCTTTGCGGCATAGTCCAGTGTTAAACCATTCGGCCAAAATAATGAAGTGTTTGCGATAACTACTCTATCTAGCCCATCCATACTGCTTCGCTCTATCTTTGGTGTGCTGCCCCAATCTGTCCAGAATATGTATCTGCAAAAAAAAAGAACTATCATGAATTCAAAATCTGTGTGAATTTTTCTATATATTTTACGAGAAATATTTCTCACACATTTAACATCATCAACAAACACTTTCCTCTTTGAATTACTGCACATGAACATTTTTTTAACAACAGTAGTATGACAAGTTGAGGGGAGCACATGCCCAGTGGTTAAGGTGTCTGCCTCTTAACCCAGGGATCAAAGGTTCAGGCCCTATTCGGGTCACTATCATGTTTCCTTATAGGACACCTGTACTGTTTAGTTCCAAGAAGCAGACTCAAAAGAGATTAATATAAGAACTTCTTTGCAATCAAGCAAAAACGAATACATGTATGTTTAAAGTAACTTTAAACTGACAGCAGTATGAAAACAAAAGTTTGTTATACAAATAGAACCAATTATTTTAACCTTATAATTATCATTTGTCTGTAATCTTAATCATGGGATGATTTTATAATGATCCAAACATCAAAACTTTTAAAAATCAATAGGCAAGAAAGGGTTTTGTCATTCATGTTGACTTAAACATTTTTAACTGATTTTAATGTTTGCAATGCATTACTGGAAATTTCCTCTTTCATTGATGAGCAAAGATAGCTGCATAAAGTGAGCATTAACTTACCCATCTCCCGGATGAACAGCTATAGCCCTAGGTTTCTCCAGATTTTCCCACAATAGTACTTTACGATGATCACCATCTAGGTTAGATACCTCAATACGAGATGTCCCGGAGTCAGTCCAGAACAGCAGATTATGTATCCAGTCAACAGCTACACCCCCTATAATTGAAATATTATACCTGTGACCACTATATCAGTATAAAAAATTGCAATATTAACAAAAAAATAATAATCAAGATTGAACCTAAACTTAGCTGGTACAATACAGTACATCATAAGAATTATCCTTACCAAATAAGACCCATACGGCCTCTTGTTCTACAAATTATTTCCAATAAATTTGACTCTCTCATAGTTTACATGTATAGCAATATTATATAGCAATTTAATGATGAATCAGCAATTTTACTTGAGGTACAACTCGTGGTGCCTTACTGTGTTTTCTCTTTAAAATCTTTGTATTAGCATGTTTATCATTAACCCAATTTTCCTATTTTTACTATTGAACATGATATATTACAATGAACAGTATTCAGTGGCATGTCAGGACTAATATGCCTTTATTTAAATATTTCCTTTGATTTGGTTGGGAGAACATCATTTATATACTTAAGTATGAAAACCTTACCTGGACTTTCTAATCCGTAAGCTACCACCTCTTTGATACCTGTACCATTAAGGTAGGCTCTCTTAATCTTGTCCAGGGTAACATCTGACCAATACACGTAACCTTTCTCATGATGGAAGTCCAGGGCGATGGCGTTCTCCAGACCCTGTAGGATACTGTCATATTCCGACATATCTGGCATCACACGTCGGATGTCGACACGGTTAGCAAATATCAGGTAAGCCTTCTCCCCAGTCGTAACTGTGAAAAAATTTAAAGAAATAAACATTGATATATACACAGTACAGTAAAGTAAATATTATACATTTATTTTTTCCCCTACAAATTTGAGTTCCAGATATTCAATCCTCAATAATTATGTATAAACACAATTAACAGACTGAGTGCCATATGGGTGCATGATCAAAATGTATGAAAACCTTAAAACCCTGAATGTAGCATTAGATAAGGATCAGTTTCAGCTGTCAATATCAAGATAGTCAAACATAGGAAGTATATAGGTGATTTTTATACTGGAATAAATGAAATTTCATTCTTAATAAATCAATTCTTTTACATTAATAAAAGATAAAAGCCAAATGGTGTTTAAAATGATACACAGTCATGTGTAATTGTTCAATGATCTTTATATTGCTGGCTTATCAGTATTGGGATGGTGTAGGAAAATGCAATTCTTATCTATGAGTATACAGTGCAAAAAATTAACATTTCTGTAAGGTATATGGGTTAAAGCTGCACACCTCCAGATGAGTCAACATATTTCAAGAAATTCAATCTTTAAAACAAGAGCTGTCAGAAGGACAGCGCGCTCGACTTTTTTAGTGCTTGCCTATAAAACAAAACTTTGACAGTTAAGGGCACACAAGACTTTAACTAGGAATTTCTAAGTACAAATCAAGAAACATTTTCACAGAGTTATCTTCTCTTGCTTACAGATAGGTCTCATGATGGCACATAAGAACTCCAACTTCCAAAGTAATATCTCAAATGGTTAGGTCAACAAGTGGACAAGAATGAAAATTTTAACTGAGTTTCTAAGTCAAAAAGGGCCATAATTCAAATAAAATCCTTAACAGAATTACCTTCTCCTGCCCATGTTTGGGACCATGATGGTAAACAAGTATTCCAACTTTCAATTTAATATCTCAACCAGTTCAGTCAAAAAGTTGACTGGTACAAAAAACTTAACCAAGATTCTAAGTCGATAAAAGGCCTTAATTTTTAAAACAAATCCCTGACAGAGTTACCTTCTCTTGCGTACAGATGGGGTAATGATGTGAAATAGCATTAAAAGTTTCAAAGCAATATCTCAAAGGGTTAAGGCAATAAGTGGATTTTACCCATATTCAATGTATTTTCTAAGTCAAAAAGGGGCATAATTCTGTCAAAAACCTTGACAGAGTTATGTCCTCTTGTCTGTTGATGAAGGTCGTGATGGTAAACAAGTATGGTCAGTTTCAAAGCAATACCTCCAATGGTTTTGAAATAAAGTGAGGTGGTACAAAAAACTTAACCAAGCTCAATACACTTTCTAAGTCAAAAAAGGGCCATAATTCTGTCAAAAACCTTGACAGAGTTATGTACTCTTGTCTGTAGATGGAGGTTATGATGGTGAACAAGTATGGTAAGTTTCAAAGCCATACTTGTAATACTTCTGAAATAAAGTGGGGTGGTACGAAAAACTTAACCAAGGTGTGGCGCCAACGCTAACGCCGACGCCGGGGCGAGTAGGATAGCTCCCCTTTTCATAGAAAAGTCGAGCTAAAAATGTATTAAGATCTTAAGAAAAGTAAAAAGATTCAATATTTTATTAATTATTTGCATGTTATGTGCGATAAATGACTGATAGAAAAGTAAAAAGATTCAATATTTAATTAATTATTTGCATGTTATGTGCGATAAATGACTGATTTTGCATTATCAATCACTATAATTCTACTGTGTTACTAACGCAGTAAGAGAAATTTATGTATGTTGGTAATTTATGTGGATTGTCAGTGCTGTTTGCAATGTGTAAATTATTTTCTTTCTTCACAATATTTTACTTTTAAATACATTTTCAAAATTTTCATGACAATTAGCATGAATCTGAAGGCATGCTGCTTTAACAGGCACATCCAGACTAGAGAGATTTTCAATCCAGACAAAGCACTTTTTCTATGTAGAGACAGCAATGAGTAATTTAAATGTTTTAAATCTCCCTGGTTAATGTGGAATACAAATATAAGAGGGAACCAGTTCAAAGAGGATTCCATTAATCAACAATAAAATACAAACCTTGAACTTTACAACCTCTGCCATCTGGTTTGAGTCTATAACCATGTGTACAGTCACACACGAATGATCCTGGTGTGTTAACACACTGCTGACTGCATACATTATCTAATCCACACTCGTCAACATCCTCACAGTCACGACCATTGGGCTGTAACATGTAACCACGGTGACAGGAACATTTGGCTCCAAGTGTCGTCTGCTGACATACATGCTGACAACCTCCATTACTGTTGTCACATTTTGCTGCCCAGTCTAAACACAAAAGGTGAGATTTAAATTTAAATTTTGAATACATGTATTAGCTTCCTTTCTTCAAAAATTTCTGAAGCAAAAAAGTAATCTCTTAAAAATTTCAAAAAGATCATTTCACCTATAACATTTAGTTCAGTAAAGATAGATAATGAAATACAACTTTCGTGGCAGTCATTAATTGAATAAAGCTAAAAAGTTAAAAATATTCATACTGCAGATAACATGTATATTCTCAATTTTTGAGAACCAGCAGACATGGCTTTTATTTTGTAAATGTTTGTAAATAAACATGCCTTTCTCTGAAGATGAAGTGTTAAAAAAATATCATAAAATATTATTCGGACAAAAACCTTATAAAGCTTAGGCTTCATTGCAGATACTTACGACAATTTCTCTCATCTGATCCATCTCTACAATTTCTGACTGTGTCACACAATTTCTGGTTACCAATGCATTCCCCACTAGTACAATGAAACTGACCCAGTCCACATGTTGATGTCCCTATAATTACAGCAAAAAGTATGTTGATAAACATGTATAGCCACTTTCAAGATTTTCTGTGTATTGAGGGGAAAAAATTCACAAACCCTTCTGTACATTACTTCAGGTGTAAGTTTTTATCCTAGTTATAAATATATAAGACTGGTTTTTTTTTAATAGTAAATCGCATTGACACTACAAAGGTCAAACAGTGACTTTCCAGATCTATTGGTGGAGACAGACCTTATTTCAGGGATGAGCAGTTAAATTGCTACACTGCAAGAATAAATTTGTAACACTGAAAGAATATCATATTTCAATAGAACATATGATATGGCAACTTGGCCAAGTGGTTTACACGTTGGACTAGTAATCGATGGATCGCTAGCTGAGTGAATTCAAACCCTGTCAGAGGAAAGCAGTTGTTTCCATGAGCAAGAACTTTTACACTCATTGCTCAGTACTGGTTTGTTCCGGGAAAAGATTTCAAGATTGTGTTTAGAAGCCTATAAATTTGATTTTAAAATAAATTCTGTATAAATGGGTGCAAGTTGGAAAATTTTAAAAATCCTGAAAATCCTGAATTTAGAAGTTTTTCTATAGTTTTACAGAGGACATAGAAGGCTTTCAGGGGACTGAAAATACTGAACTTCAGGAATAATCCTGAAAACTTTCACAAATGTCAGACAGACAGTACAAACTAATACATGTAGAACATACCACAATTAGATTCATCTGAATTATCGCTACAGTCAACTTGTCCGTTACATCGCAGATGTTTATCTATACAATATCCAATCTTACATCTGAATTGGTCGGCTGTACATCCTGACATGGCTGTAATATATAATACAATTACATCATTATTACAATTAGGTTAATTATTACAAAATTAGTGTTTCTAGGAGCTTTTACATAATCCTCAGTGACCATGCTTAGTCTATAATTGCTCCACCTTCTGTCAAAACCATTCTAAACTGAAGTGCTTTATTTAAAATCACTTTGGGGTTCTTTACCACTGTATATTTTCAAATTTCCACTGACCTCTTTCAAATTTATATAGAGTATTTTGCGCCATTTTAACCCTTTGACCTATTAGCCACAGATATACAGCTTTATGTCATCAGTAAAGATTCATGCCAAACCACACCATAGTATGCCCTTTGTGATCAAATTCTTTACTATATTGACAAGGCAATTTTCATATTTTTATGAAGAAACCCCAACTATTACTAATACACAGTTTAAGGCCTGGCAAATTATATAAAATCTGTCAGACCTGGGTTTCTGTATTTGATCATGTCCTTTACAGTTCCTCAGCCTTGACCTTATAGTATAATGTTAACATGTTAAATCTTGCCAAGAAGCTGGTATTAAGCAAATGTCATTTTATTAAAAATTTTTTTTATAGATTTAGCCTATAATTATATAATAAATATGTTATTTAAAATTTTAACACATATTTTTTGTTTCAGCATATAGCTACAAATTATTTCATTACCTTTAATTTCTTACACAAGTTTAAATTATCAAAAATAATAGAGAGATGGTGGGAAATAGGCGTCAAATTTATAAAATCTACATTTTGAAAAGTGAGAAGTTGATTCCTTTAGTGACATATTATTTTACTTAGTCTGAAGAAAAAATTAATCTAATTTCATAATTATGAACTGTAATAAACTTCAAAATAAACTCATGTAATTTTGAAAAAAAAAAAAAAAAGCAAACAGTTAAACAAATGAAATTTAGCGAATAAATAACAAAAATGAATTTTAAAATAAAGTTTACATCCTAATTATGACAGATTCAAGTCATTTATAAGCTTATTTTAACAAATTAATTCAAATAATTTTTTCATGCATTATTTTATAACAATTGGAAAAGAGATGAAATTATATGCATTTCAATTTGAAGGGCTGTCTCTATTTAATAGATTTGTGGACAAAGACTATAATGGCCAATATATAAGTAAAAAAAAAAGTATTTTAGTAAACTATAGTAAATATTGCTCAAATTGCTATGCGAGAAATAATAATTTATTTTTAAATCACTACAGTTTTATACTTATACTTTTTCACTTCTTCTTTTTTTTCATATACTTTAAAATTTACACTCTTTGACATTTACAAAACTATAAACCATTTACACTATCTTAACATAGATGACAGAATAAATAGCTAAAATTATATTTTTGTCTCCCTATTATCTATAATAAATCATACTTAATACAGCAACAATGAAATATCCTGCACTCCTAACACCTGAACTAAGATTTTATCATAGAGGATTTAATATAAATAACAGAAATTAAACTCCGTCAAGGGTAACTAACTACTGGGGTAAAATTCATATCAATTTCTTTCATCTATAAGATAACTATCTTAAAGCAATGATTTACGCATCAATTTATTGATAAACTAACCTATATCCCCACTACATTTATATAATAGACTTGCCCAGCATTGAATTATGGACTGGTCTATTGTTTATTCAAGGGATTTCAGATATCAAAATCATAAAACTATGTGGACAACAATATAGAGCTTGGTAAGACTGCAAAGATGTACAAGCTCACATACAGGCTCATGTATGGTATGGTATGACATGGCATGTACAACATGTATTTATCTATTCTAGGCATAATGGGGTCTATCTGCCCATTCGGGCACTGGGGGTACGAACCCCGGACACGTTTCCATTCATGTCCATAAAAACTAAAAAGTCATAATCTGTTAAAAAGTGACCTATAAATTTTGAATTCAGTAATTCAATAAATGATATTAAATATGTATGTAAGTCAATTTGTACATGCTCATCTGATTCCATACTGATTAAAAATTGAAAAGGCAAGTAAGTATTGACAATGCAGGGTGGCCTGTCACAATACCAGTGTTAATAGGCAAATCATTATCAACGCTAGCATTCTCAGATGAATCATACTTACATATAAAGAAAATAAAGAAAATATATCACTTTCTGGATGGCATGCATGACTGACTTACTCATATAAAATAAATTTTTATTTCAATTCAATCCAATTACCAATTAATCTACATGGGAAATGAATCACAGTGATAACTCTCCTGACTTTGAGCACGATCCCTATGTCAAGGGTGACTGAGGGAATATATTTTGAGAAAAATCCCAATGTTACTACACCATTACACAAAATCTTTTCGTAAACCTGCTTGAGCCAAAAGTGATAAGCCTTTGCCACCGGTATAAAGCCAGACCAGCCTGCACAACAATACAGTCTGACCAAGCTCTATACTGCTGGTATAGCTCAATGTTTGTATATTTTGATTCTGAAATCATTTAGATTTCAGAGTGGACAGTTCCAAAATAAGAGTACACATAAAGTCATATTCAGCAGGTCATGGGACATTACATTTTGATACACTCAATAATCGACTTAAGTATAAAGCAAAAAAGTTAAAAGCCCTTGTAAACAAACAATTACTAAAATGAAAACCTCTTAAAAAATGCTATTCATCACTTAAATATACATGTAATAAGATAGATGTGTTTTCATGGAATTTTAACAAAACTCATCAATTAAACAAAATTAAAATCTAATTTCAAAAATTATCTTTATTTTGTTACTATGTAAAGACTGTACTTAGTAACCAACCCTTATAATTGGCTCGGAGTTAAAAAGGAAAACTAATAAAATTGCGATCTCATGTATCAATTTCAAAGTCTCGTTAGATATTTTCAGTGATTTATCTTTTCATAAAACTGCCAAACATACAACAATTATCTCCACTTAAAACGGCATTAAACATCCGCCGTAACTATTCACTAATTCATGTTCCTCATCTGATAATCATGGGGGCCCAATCATGTAGTGTACAAAAAATACTGTTCAGCGCACTTCATCATCATAGAAATATTTTATCGTAAACTTTAATTTAAATTTTTGTGTTTATCAAGCCAAAGAAATTACTACCTAATTCAAACAACATGAAAATCTAATGAAATCTCTTGTATTATTTAATTATTTTTTTTGGCTAAAAAAAACCCCAACATTTGAAGGTTTGGCTGTAGCTATTAATAAAAAATCTTCTATGGCTCCAAAAGATACTTTGTAAAAATCCAATAAATTCTTATGAATAGCATCCAAAAAATACATTTCTAGACGAAATTGAAATGTCAACAACATGGAAATTTTTTGTGATTACACGTTTGTTTATTTTAGCTTGGTTTTTATGAAAACTTGAAGCTTTTTTGAACGCCTCTAAACTAACCAGTACTGGTGTCATTATGAGGAAACATGGATGTGACCCTGGCAGGGCTTGCACCATGATAAAATCTATTTTTTGTAACTTACTGCAGTTTTTCTCGTCAGAAGAGTCCTCACAATCTCTCTGGCCGTCACATCTCCATTCAGCATTGATACATAAACCATGGTCACACTGGAACTCCCCTTCTTTACACTTGTTTTCAAATTGCTGGAAATCTGAAATACACAGATTATTATTGACAGTTTAGTCCAGCTTAAAATTATAATTATGTAATTAAACTGTGAAAGAAGCTGAAAGGTTTGAATCTGCTTTCTTGTCTGACAACTACTGAAGAACGATTAACAGTTATATCGTGCACTTTTCTAAAAGAAAATTACCAAAATACTTAGTGTGAAACAACACAAAATTGTTTTTTCCAACAGAAATTATAAGCTGAAGGCCGCCGCTTTATAGAAATGCTATAAAATTATTAATTTGTACTTGGAAGCATACAGCTTTCACTTCTGAATCAGCAGACACTGCAATTTCAAAGCTTATATTATGAATACATTTGCTAAAAAATAACTCAATATTTCGACATTATAGAATGTAATTTCTATTATACCATTATACCAAATGACTTTTTCTTAATCATAGCCTTAGATATATCAAAATATAAGTAACTTGCACCCTCTCAGACAGAAAAATCATGCACAATGGCATGTTTGATCATAAGCTTGGCATTTTCCTTTATTGTTTTATTTTTTAAAACAAAAATAAAAACAACACATAAATATCATCCATAAAGCATGTTATAAGGTCATATTGTTTAATGATAATACCGGTAGCTTGTATCTAGTACAGGAGTGTTTCATAACCATAATTAAGTACAGGACATAAAGAAAATAAATAAATGTTGAACTAATTATGAAATTACTGTTGTTACAACAGTATTTTACAAACAGTCTTTGAAATTAACACTATTCCAGTTGCATACAGCTTGTAAAAATTTAAGAAACAGGACGCTGCAATGGTCATATAGTGACTTTGTAGCTTAACTAGTGATAAAATATCCTTGTACTATTTATATTCAAATGGCGACTAGCCAGCTTTACTGATCAAGTGCCCCTCAATGAACTTTATATCTATGAAATTTTGACAATACAAATATCTCTTTGTGGCAACGTGGCCGATTGGTTAAGATCTGAGGCTTGCTGGCCGCTTGGGTTCAAACCCTGTCAGGGGCAAGCCGAAACTTTACACACATTGCTTAGTACTGGTTGGTTCAAGGAACGCGTTCGAGAGTGTTGCAATAACCTTATAGCTTCCAACATTATCAAACTAAATAAATTTGTAATATTTAAATATCTATTTAATGATACTAATGTAGTCTATGTGTATAATACCACTCATGATAAGATGTAGTTAGAATATGTAAATTACCACAGCCAATTTCATCCTCCCAGTCATTACAGTCATTGTTACGATCGCAGCGTCTCTGTTTCGGGATACAACGATGAGCTTGTACACACGTGAACTCGTGCGGACCACAGTACAGGTCTTCTAAACCTATCATATAACAAGATATACATGTTAATTTAGGCTATGTAAGAAAAAATACTAACACATGTGAAACAATGAAAGTTTTTCTTGTACCAATGCATTTATTTATATGGGAAAATAGGGACTATCTTGCTATGCACCACTAGCAGAAACATTTGCAGCGAACATTAAATAGCTATATGTTCCTGTTGGTGTGGCTTGTTTGTTAATTTTAATCAAATAGTAAAAATTCTGTAAAACCTGAAAAGAAACAACTTTTTCTAACATCTAAACAGAAATGACTATTTGAGCATACAAGCTACAAAGGGAGACAACTGTCAACTCACCACATGAGGCCTCATCAGAGGCATCCTGGCAATCTATCTCTTTATCACACACCCAGGATTTATGTATACACGACCCATCACCTGCACATTTAAACTGACCAGGGCTACACTTATGATCTGAAATAAAAGCACATCAATATTGAGTACGAACCTTAATGAATTGAAAAAAATTTATGAATTGATTTTGAGTAATATTATAATAAACTTGATGCCATTCTGAAAAGGCAGCAAAATCAATTGTCTGTATTGCCGAGGTTATCCAAGAGCTTGTACAAGCAAGTCAAATTATTCCAAGAATTAACTTTACAAAATATAAAACAGACAAGTAAAGAAATGCTTCAGATACAATGGGCAAGTAACTCAAAATCTCAAAAAATCTTGGGACATTTTAGATGCAAAAATATTTCTTTTTTTGGCCTTGTATCCATTTCATGGACTTTCTTTACCATATAAAACAAATTACTGAAGCTTTTACATTTGTTGTACCCTAAACTTAAACAGACTTGTCTTGTCAAATGCATATTTTAAGATTCCTGTCTCTCAAAACTTGTGTCAAAACTATTGTCAAGATACCAATCCAAAGTAAAACATACAATTGTGTATGTAACTTGACATACCAACAAACATTGTTTTAATTAAGTTTCTCCTGTAATAAAGATGTTAACATCGTCACCTTAGATGCAGGTGCTCCTATTTTATACCACTGATATTAGTTAATTGTCATGTTAATTATACGTTCACATCAAATTGTAGTATATTTTTTAAGACAGCTAAATTATACAATATACATTTAATAATATGAGCCGCGTCACGACAAAACCAACATAATGGGTTTGCGACCAGCATGGATCCAGACCAGCCTGCGCAGTCTGATCAGAATCCATGCTGTTCGCTATCAGTTTCTCTACTTGTTATAGGGTTTGTAAGCGAACAGCATATATCCTGATCAGACTGCGCGGATGCGCAGGCTGGTCTGGATCCATGCTGGTCGCAAACGCATAACGTTGGTTTTGTCTTGGCGCGGCTCATACATCATACATCATTTCACATTCTTCTCAAAAATCAAACCTATCAAAAATACATTAAGATGACAAATTGACATTTCAAGAATACCAAACAAATTGAAGGTTTATAAAATAATTATTGAAAACCTTAGGTAATAAACCTGTTATCCTTACATCATAAATTCCATTCCCTATGATATAATATGTCAAACAAAGTAGGTTCGATGATAAATCAGTTATAAAATAGTTAGCATATCATTTCTCTTTACCTTTATTTTTAATAACAAAACTATACAGTTGAACTTTCCAACGTTAATTTGAATATAGCTCTAAAAACAGCGATAACCTGGCCCTATACTGGTGGCAAAAGCCTTGTAACAATTACACAATTTTTTTTCTTTTTTCTGGTTGGGGTTTACTTGACACCCAAAGTGTCAAGGACAAACTGTGGCATTCCACCTCTGTTCAATGTTTCAGGCTCAAGTAGGTATTTAAATAGAACCTGAGTAGAGCCATTGATCTTTCATAAGCTGTCTGGATAGCTTCCTCACATGAAAGAAGCCAAAGACTTTGGCAGGATTCTATTGCACAGTGATATGATACCAAAGGTTCAATGTCAAAAAACTTCACCACTTTAGCCCTACTAAATGTATGTAAGATTTGATAAGGTGTACGGTTCCAAGTCAAATAACTTAACCACTCCAGCTGCCCAAAGTCAGTCATGTAAATATATAAGATTTAATAAGGTGTATGTACATACCACAGTGTTCATCAGAACCATCTCTACAGTCGTCGTCTCCATCACAACGCCATTTTGTTAGAACACAGTTACCATTGTTACACTGGAACTCCTCCTCTGTACAGTTCTTTGGTGCTGTAAAATATTTAAACAAATGGGATAAAACAATGTGTGTGAGCAAATCTGTTTATTTATCAAATGAGAAAGTTGCTGGAACTTCAATTTGGTCTGCATCTATGCCATTGCGACTGTCAAATTATAATAACACCTAGCATTCAGAAACTTGAAGATATCTATATTTCATTGGTCAATTGTGAATATTTTAGGGCTTTAAAAATACATTTTTATGCTAAAAGCAGCCCAAGGTATGATTGCACGGTAGTACCGGCAGTACAGGCTCACAGGTGGTTCTATAATGGTATCACTGGCAAAGTGGCAAGCTACAGTCATTCCCTTACAGCATGCCGCAATTTCCAAGCATTTATTTTCAACGAAAGTGATGATTAACCAAATACACAATAAAATATACCATTAAATAAACTGTTTGGTTAATTATTGGTAGGTAAGTATTTAATCTGATAAAAGATACTTTTAAGTTTTATTTTTATATCTGTGGTCTTCTAAATAATGACTTTGGCTATTTTAATAGGTGAAGAAAGAAACATTAAGTTAGTTCTTACACTTAACTTTATTAAAATGTTTGTATAATTCTATGGGATATGACTAATAATATTTTATTACAAATTCCAAATAATTTATCCATGAAACCCTGGGGTTACTGTTAAATTTACTT
Organism: Ruditapes philippinarum; assembly: GCF_026571515.1. NCBI lineage: Eukaryota > Metazoa > Mollusca > Bivalvia > Venerida > Veneridae > Ruditapes > Ruditapes philippinarum. Next base: position 110,186 of record NW_026856820.1, on the reverse strand, counting down.
TTACATACTAAAAGATAAGAAAAGAACCTTAATTTAAATACAATTGTTTTTTAAAGAAATAAACTTTAAGAAAATACTCAGATATCTTCAACATAACAGTAACCATTTTATCCAATTAATTTGAAAACATGGCCTTTGGTACTTAATTGTTTTTATTTTATTCACTCACTCAACAAAAGCTTTGTTTCTGTTACAAATTGTCTTCATTTGCGTTCTTTATTTCTTCCACACTCACATTCACATCTTAACAGCGAAATCATTTAGGTTTATTCATTACGGTAATTTTTATCAGCTCTGGAATTCTCTTTGTTCTTATAAATATAGCTACTTTATAAAAACAATACAATGGCATTTTTACTCTTAATTCAGTTTGCCTTTGAACATAATAAAGAAAGAGAAAAAAACTGCAGATAATTCAATTTCCATATTACATGCCTGTTTAATAGCACAACAGTTTCCTTCTTGCAATTTTAATCTATCAGCCTTACTCTAAAACAGCTCATAAAACTCCATGTTGCACACTTGCCATTTTGATACACTTACAACATATGCAAATGTTAACCTTTGACAAAATTTACATCTATTACCCAGCCAATTACCAGCAGTGGTAATATATTTTGAGGCTCGGAGAAAGGTACAATTACACCAGGAATGCCATTCATAATCAGCACGGAAGCTGAGGGGGGGGGGGGGGGGGGGGGGGGTGCCTTAGAATGCCAAAGTCGTAATTTTACATCATTTAACTTAACAATGTGTAACAAGCAATCTTTTAATGCATACATTTTGCAGCTGTAACGTCTGTTGTCATTTTTCACTGGTGTTAAAGTATGTTAAAAGGTGGCAACATTCACAACAGAAAACATTATCAATATTGATGGCTTTTTAGTGGGTTTTTTTATGCTCTGCCATTTTTCTTCATCTGCAAGTTAATCTGACATTATCTAGGTGTGAAATGAACTTTCAGGATAATCTGATGGTGAAAGCCAACTGTGTTTTTTTTTTGTTCAAGTCACAAAATACATTTTTCAATATTTTTTTTTTTTTTTTTTTTTGTTTCATTTTTTTCTGGGGGAGGGACTTGTGGGCGGTTGAAAAAAATGGGACAGAGATAGTAGGTTCTTTGTTCAAATCACATAGATAAAAGTAAAGCACAGATCATACATGCATGACAAACTTATTGTTTTACTGTTAGAATGTTATCCAATGATTCCATCTTGTATGTACTACTATTTTTCTGGTATAATTATGACTCTTTATGCCCTCTGTAAACCTATGGTTAAAAGTTTCCTCCGAGAGAAGCATATGATTGGTAAATAGGCGGAGAACTTCCCCACATGAAAGAAGCCTTTTGTAACATTCTCAACAGTGTGGGGGTAAGTGCACAAAAGTCAAAAGTAAAAATTGTGAGTGCATGGTAACATCATAGCAATTGTGTATCATTAAGTACGAGTGACTTATTATGTTAATAAGCAATTTAGTTTTATCAAAAAGAACATAATATATATAATACTAAATGTATTATTTGTAATATACAATTACCAAGTATAGGAAGAGAATAATTATGATAAAGATAATAAATTTTGAGGTTACTGATAGTATGGCTCCATTATAAAATCAGGAAAAACTCTCAGTATTATACGAAGCTAAAACGAGAAGAACAACTTAATAAACCATTGTTTTTGTGCTTGAATTACCTCAATTGTTTTTGTATGTGTTACCTCAAAAACAGACATGCATGTTTTAGTCATTGACCTAACACTAAATTCAACCAATTTTCTTTTAAATGTGAAATATGCAGCTAAGGAGGAATTTCTGTAGCAAAAATATAAACAACAAAGTAGAAATACAACAAAATATGCAGTAGGTTTTTTGTGTGTGTCTTGTCTAACAGATAAAGATCATCATTTTTACAGAGCACTTACATAATGATTTTGTTACCTATCATATAAACCACAGTCAACCCACTTCAATACCCAGCATGCCACAGATACCAGTGCCAGAGCTCAGCAGTTGCATCATACACCATTATGTCAGAAAATTACATCAATTTAGATTGTTGTGTAGATGTTTTGTACATCTTTCTTGAGTGTCTGACAGACAAGAATTTTTATTTTTACTTTTTTTTTACTGATATATTGGTGACTTTCTGGCTGATATATAATATATGGCAAATTCTTTGTTGATATATAGCATATTTATGAGCTAAAGTGGATATTATTCAGTTTCCGACTCATTGATATATGATGTATGGTTATGATTATCTGGCTGATATAATTTGGTGCCATTTTGACTTATATCATTATGGTGTTTTAGACTGATATATGGTCAGTTATTGCTTGATATATATAGCAAATTTTCTGACGGATATAATTTGCGTGTATTTCTACTGTTTATGGTAGGTTTCTGACTTATACACATGTATGGCAAGATCGACTTGACTAAAAAACGGTATATACTAGTATTGAAAATTTCGAAATGAGGGCAAAATTATGACTTTCTTACAGTTACTAATATATGACCTGTTCAGACCGAATATTACCAGAATCTGAATGATATCTTACCCTTATCTGACTATTATATGACCAGTTTTGATACAATTGGACCAAGACTTTCAAACTTATCTATGAGGAGTTCTTTATATCAAATATATTTTGTTCTTTTCTGATATATAGCATATTTCTGCAAAGTCTTCATTGATAGAGTTCAAAAACTATAATATATCAATGGTAAATTCAAACTTTGTAATAATTCATGTTCCAGTCCTTCAATGAAATGATTAATAACAGCTTTGTTACATTGAATTTTCAATGTAACAGCCAACATTTAAAAGATGCAGATACATTAGATACCAGAACAAAAATACAATGTAAAGTCAGAAAACAATTGACAACTATAACAGTTTTGTTATGTTGAATTTTCAATACATCAGCAACATTTAAAACAATCTGAGAACACACAAACAGTCAGAAAACATGACAACTAACAGTTTTTCACCACTGCAATATATCACAGTGATATAACAGACTCTCTGTAAAATACCTTACTTTCTTTTCTGTCACATTTTTTCTTGCAAAATGTTTTAAACAGGATGATTTGAGTTAATGCAAATGTAACTATGTTGATAAAAAAACAGAGTTGAAAGCTATGAATAGTTAATGGAAATATGTACAGAATTTAGTTTTTATAGGAAAAAGACTTGCAGAAAAAACTGAAATTTCCAGTTCTTTTTTATTATCTTTTTTTTTGTATAAAAAAAAGTCTCACAAAATCCTGAATTCATTTCTTCCCAAAGACAAAAAGGTAACAAAAATGCTGAATTTCATTTTTGTTTTGTGGCTTTTTTATGCAAAATTACTGAGAACTTTTTGTCAATTTATATAGGAATCATATCCTGGTATGAATAAAATTGAATAAAGCAGCAAAACATTGTAATTGTTACTTTTGAAATAAAGGACTATTTAATTCAAATGTCAATTTTACCATAGAACTTATACCAAAATGCCATATATTCTGGGAAGGGCTCAATTCAGTGTTGCTCGAACTTGTTGCCAAACCTATTTGCTTTTTGTTATCGTATATTTTACATGTATTTCATGCAATCAAATTTGTTTAAACTAAATGCCAAATGTAGCTAACTGATATGAAAGTAAAAATACTCAAATTTCAATTTTTACAATAACTGACCTCAAAGTTATGAAACTTTTCAAGTAAAGTTTAGTCTCAAAGCTTAGGATTTTCATTGGCCAGTTTACATTCTGTGCAAGTTTTATCTGACCAATCAAATACCTGTGATCTGAGTTTCAGCGAATAACCTCTTTCCCTGAACTTCAAGGGAGATCTCTTCACTTAAAAAGTTGCAAAATAATACAGAAAACCTTTACTGTTAATTAGTGGTAATACACATTGTTGACTTCCTGTTCAAAATATTAGTTCACTTTTTTTGAAATTAGAAGAAAATGGATATTTAATGGTTACTATAATAAGTATATATTTAGTACATTCTATATAGAGAAATAGTATACCGACACTATTTTATCACCGACACTGATATTGTAATTATGGAAACCATGCTGTAACTAATGCTACTTCAAATTTAAACATTAAACAATATTTACTTTGTTCTTTTAACCGAAATCAATATTGATATGCCGTAAAAAAATGTGTGTCAATGACCCTTATGAATTATTTTTTTATATACACATTTACTGATTTAAAATACAAGTAAACTATATATGCAAGAAAGTATATTAAATGGAAAATAAAAACATTCAGGCTTTGTTACTTCTAGCACTTAATAAGACCAATGAAAAAAAAAATGAGAATTTTAATTTAATTTACATGAATTGTATTTGTTTCTTTGGTGACACTGAAGAATATAATGATTGTAAGTGGTTAAAGTGTCTGCCTCTCAACCTAGGGATCATAGACTCAAGTCTCAAACAAGCATCAAACTTAAAGGTCATGACCTTTTTCTTTTCAAACAACCTAACACTGGTTGATTCTAGAAAGATTATTTAAGTGTGGTTTAAATATAGCTTTAAGCTTAAAATAATTTATAACAACTGTGTTGTACTTACAAAATAAATTTACATATTTAAACTGAGGCAATGCACAGAATAGTGAAATACGATTTTGTGAAGTGAAATTCTCAATTTGACTCAGTAAATTAAGTCTTATTTCATTCTGTAATGAGAATAAAAAAGAATGACTTACGACACATGAGTTCATCGGAGTCATCCCCGCAGTCATTGTCACCATCACAGACCCAGTCTAGTCGTAAACATTGCTGGTTCCAACATGTGAAGTGGTCCGCTGGACAGTGACTTGTTATTCGTTTAACACCTGAAAATACAAATAAAAATACATTTCACTTTTTTCTTCAAAGAAACCGAAAAAAAACAAAGAAACAAAAATTTGCCCTGGACACTTTAGTTTCAGATTTGATTTGTATACAGTACAGTATTCTTTAAAGGCACAGCAAGCCACCGACTTCCTGTAAGCTAACAACACAACAGCTTCCTGACAAAATGAAAAGAAAAAAAAAATCAACTTAGCAGGTGGGATCATGAAAGCTTCAAAGTTCTGCAGAAAAGATTAACCATTGAAGTCACTGAAGTCTCTACCATCCCCACCATCACTGCAAGGTGACCCACTTCATCATTACAAATATATTTAGTAAGAGTAAAAAGTTTGTTAAACTAATTAATGCTGGTACAATTTTGCATCCATGGTGAGGGCCTGACAGAGCTGGCATAACATAGCATTAATACTCAGTTTTATATTCTTTCTAGATGAACTTCTGAAAGTTAAAGTCCAAAAAATAATTTGCAAAAAATAAAAAAAAAAAATAAACCCAAAAACAACTTAATTTTCAAAGCACGGCATTGTAAAAACAAATTCTATTTTCAAACTTTCCAATGCACACTCTGTATTGCAAAAAAAAATCTTAATGAAAACTTCAATTTTCATAACAGCTTTGTATCACAAAGAAGCCGTTTATTTCGGAGAACATCGTGATATAATTTGTGACTCAATTCTAATATAATGTATTATAACAGATCTGCTTGAATAAATCATTGGCTGATACCTTAGTTCATTATTTATTCATGTTCAATTGACAGTTTTGAAATTTAACTGTCACTATGAGGAATTATAATAGAATCAATCAAAAATGTGAACACCACATTTTGTTAATAATTTGCTTTGTTTAGGATGGTAACTGATAGTAAACTTTTATGTCATCTGAAAATTAAATAAGAACATCAGATTATGTACAAGTATGTCATTGGGCAGAAATAATCTATTTTTTACCCTTAACTTGCTGATTTTCTCCATCTTCAATTTCTAATAGTACACAGCCTCAGGTCAGACTGGACAGACATGCAGGCTGGCCTGGCTCTATACCCAGGTGGCAAAGCTTGTGCAGGCTGGCCTGGCTCTATACCCAGGTGGCAAAGCTTGTGCAGGCTGGCCTGGCTCTATACCCAGATGGCAAGGCTAATCACTTTCTGTTCAATTAGTGCCTTTACACATCTTTGTGCTAATTAATTTATATCTCTTTATTACATTGTAATTAGAAATAGGAATCTGAGACGTAATTACATCATAATATGTAGGTGCTAAAAAAGTGTATATGTGTAAGTAAGAAACTTAAAATTAGTTGAGACTGAAAAATAAAATTACAGGAAACAATACTGAGCATTACCTATGTGTTGTGTTGAATGAAAAATTTATACTCAATCCTGAATAATAACTACCATTTAACATTCATTATTACATAAATAAGTATAATAGCTATAATTTATACCCATATTATAAGTAATTAAGCGGACAAAATGCAAAAACTCTACGCAAATATTTTTTTACAGGAGAGCTAAATCTGGTTCATTCATTAATGTAAACAATATTATATAAACCTTTATCTAACAAGTGAAAGGATATACTGTTTTCCTAATACTAAATAAAACCAGTTTTATCTCGGAATTCATAATTTCTATTTCAGAATTCTGCAACATGAAAGAGACTTCTATCTTCTTTCTACTGGTATAGTTTATGCATTCTTTCAAATTCTTATAAAAAAGGGTGCCAGTTTCTATAAAAAAATCCACAGATCTTATCAATTTCATACTTCCCCCTTTCTTCCACACGAGGGAAAAAAGGAAGAAATTTTTCTTTATGTTTCATACCAAAAATAACAAAGCATCAGCTCCTAAATAGTTGAGTGAAACCATGAGAAAATGCATATTGTATGTTTTGACATAATCTTGTCTGTATCTACTTTGATTTAGTAGACCTTACAAGAGGTAATAAGAAACACTTACCATTCCCATCTGTCTTGGAGATGATAGCAGACAGATGTATCAATCTATAAGATGAACAATTTTAACAGTTTTTGTTTCCCCCTCCTTGGAGGAAAGAAAAATTTAGAACCAGGCCTTGAGGTCATAAAACTTTTTTCCGAGTTCTATCTCAAATATCAGGATTTTCATTGGTCAGTGTACATTCTGTGACAGTTTCTGACCAATCAAATATCTGAGTTTCAGCTTGAGTATTTTCTTCATAACCTAATTTGGCCTGGACAGAGTAGGAAATTACAAAGGACAGGTCTGACAATAGCATAAAACACAGTAGAACAAATGGATCATAGTAGAATGAATGGAACAGAGTAGAATGAATGGAACAGAGTAGAATGAATGGAACAGAATAGAGTGAATGGAACAGAGTAGAATGACTGGATCAGAGTAGAACAAATGGATCAGAGTAGAATGAATGGAACAGAGAAGAATGAATGGAACAGAGTAGAACAAATAGGACAGAGTAGAACAAATAGGACAGAGTAGAACAAATAGGACAGAGTAGAACAAATGGGACAGAGTAGAATGAATGGAACATGGAAGAACGAATGGGAAAGAGTTGAATAAAAGGAACAGAGTAGAACAAATGGAACCGAATTGAATGAATGGAACAGAGTAGAAGGAATGGGACAGAGTAGAGTGAATGGAACAGTGTCGAAATGAATAAAACAGAGTAGAATGATTGGGACAGAGTAGGAAGAAGGAACCTGAGTAATATGAATGGAACAGGGTTATAGAATGAATGGGACAGAGTAAAATGAATGGAACAAAGTAGAAAGAAGGGAACAGAGTAGAAAGAATGGAATAGGTTAGAATAAATGGGACAGATTTGAATGAATGGGACAGAGATAAGAAGGGGAGAATGAATAGAACAGAGTAGAAGGGTAGAATAAAGGGAACTCAGTAGAAACTGAATGAATGGGATACTAAATTTGAAAAAGAATAAAAACGAAAACATTAAATTAATTGAAAATGAAATATTCAATATTTAACAGAAGGGTTTGTTTTTTTAACAGACATTATGTTATTCCCCCCTTTCTTCATACCATGCAAAATTCCCTGGCATACACCAGAATACCCTAGAAACATATACTGGGATGGTAAGCAGGGAGTAAATAATATGTTTTCCTTTCCATAAGATGTTTTTTTGATAAATCTTTGTCTAAATGTTCAATATTTGAAAAATTCTTGTTTTCATAGTAATTCTGATCGAGATTTGATTATGGGTTAAATGGTTTATAAACACAATAGTTATCTCTAGGTCACATGACACTAATCCTTTGGGATATATTTTGAAGCCATCGGAATATGTATCAAAATAACAACAAATCTTTTAGCCTAATCTTTTCAGCAATAAAGATTTCAAAAATCACATAATTTTTACCCTCATCTTAATCCTGTATTTGCGTAGATGGACATGTACCGCTTCAACTTTACAAGTGTTCATTGCTAACTTTTATACAATGTGGACAAGCCAATTGTAACCACTGCCATTGGATGTGCAGGAGGTATTGTGGGGGTTTGAAATTATTTGGTTTTTACCTAGATATAAAGTGCAGTCTGTCTCTGTAATGCCTGGTCAATGCAGACTGGTTTTGCTTCAGGCATAAAAAATAGTGTTGGCTATATATCCGTGTGGGGACATCTAAAGAAGATTGTATCATCTGACTGGGTCCCTGAAGGACAGGGCCTTAAATTAACCAGGGATTTGAAACTCTTAAAGTCACTGTCTTAGGTATTACATGGTTTATAGGGACTGGTTTGACATCTAATTGGTGCATTAACTAGGGGTTTGTAGGACATTTAACTGATTAATTAGGGTCAGGTTGTACATTATTAATCTAAAGGGGGGGGGGGGGGGCCATCATTATAATAATTAAATTAATTGGAAAAAGAAAAGGTCATCATTGCAAAACAATAAAACTTAGCAGCCAACACTCTGGACACATGTCAGATGAGACTGTGTCCGTGTGGATGCATGTGGTCCTAAAGCTCTATAAATGTGACACATTATGCCTCATTTATTTCAGTTGGCACTCTAAAAGAGCTGATATTAAAGTGCTAGCATGATCATATATCACTGACAATACACTTAACTTCTGTAACAGATAAGCACTCCTATATGATGAAAGATAGAAGTTTGCAAGTTAAGATTGTGTCATTTTTGCTCCCTTTTTTCACTCCCTAAACCTCATAAATTAACAGCAAGTTACCAATCTAAACTGCATGCTTAATCTAAGAACTTTTTTCCCAGGAAAATTTAACAGATTTTTTATGACATAAAGTTAAGAGGAAAAACATTTCTTGAATTTTTTTACAATAACATAAGGAAACCCACTTTATGCTGAATTAGAAAGATCTTATAAAAAATAACAAAACTGGATTTTTTTTGCCTCTTCAACAGTTTAAAGGACAATAATGCAATTCATGAAATCTGTATACATTTGTATTAATCTTAAACACTTTAAGGAATATGTGTGGGGGCTAGTATGTAATAGATGATTGACATACCGGGTAATCATTTGCTTTATCAATTTGTAAATGCCATTTAAAGTAAGTCTATTTTAAGCTCCAGAGCTGCCTACTCATGGAACCATACTTTTGTACAGGGTCACCCACAGATCATATTCCTTTGGATGTTGTTTTAAGAAATTGTAGATAATTAAGGACAGTGCATTTTATACTAACAATGGAATCATGCTACAACAAGAGCTGACCTCTGGGCACTTTATGTTCAGGTGAGCTAAAAATGACTTAGTGTAATGACATATATTTATAATATTTATGTACATTGTATACATGTATAGAAATAACCTGGCTGGTCAAGCTTACAAAACAAATGACCAGACATACATGTACAAAATAAACAATTCAACAATGAAAGATGATGGTGAATACTTGTTGTTTTTTATTTACAGTGATGTTTAATATATCTTTGTATATCTTTTGATATATGACTGAAGACATTAATTATTTCTTACTACACCTGGTCTATGGTAAGCAACAATGTCGAAATGATTATTACATCTACTTTGATGTATTTTAACTTTTACAGCAGATATCTCATGCTGTGTGTATAAAAGTTGGTATTTTTTCATAGATTGAGGTAAATTAAAGGATAAGTCTTGTTGTTAAATGTCAACTTTTCGGCTTTACTTAAAGCTCAAGTAAAGTTATAACAAATGCCCACCCAGGCTGTAATATATCGAGATACGTGTATTCTGTAACTCTGCAAATGTAGATTTTTCTCATCTTATCCTGGGTACAAACAACTTGGTAAATACATCAATACAAATATAGTAATTTTGTACTACTATTTTACAGCATTAGATTTATAAAATACAGAGAGACATATAATTATTTGAAGGAACATAAAGTTAAAACACCGTATTTTGAAGGCTTTATACCAAAATACTGTCACTCACTCTAGCCTTAAAAACATTAAATCATATTATGTTAAAGATGTACATATACTTAAGTTTAACTTCATAAATAATATTTTATCTATGCTACTATACAAGCTGACATGTTTAGTCTGTCAACGCGCTCCGATCAATTAAAAAAATTTTGAAAGGAAATTCGGCAGCCTGTTAAAATTGGATAAAAAGATGATAAAGATTTAATCCCCAATTTGTCAGATAACAGCATGGGTTGCGGAAGGGTCACTGATCGGAGCGTGTAAACATGCTTGTTTATAGATATCTTGCTGCGCCAAGATAACATTTTACATCATTCACATCATGTTTCCCCATGAAAAACACCGTCCCCTACCGTGTATTATATTATATGTGACGATTTTAAGAAATATTTATTGAATTATTCAATGACTTAATGAACATGACACAAAATTATTTTGAAGCTTTTCGCAATAAAACTTCCAAGACAAAATTAATGTACCTAATCTTCTTCGATGATGATTTTTTGCAAAAATTATTGATTTAGGTTGGTTCACCTGACACAAATTAATTTTCCTTCATTTTTTTCCTTTTCAATTTTTTTCTGCTATCTTAAATATCTATGGTATGTTAGAAAAAACTAAACTAGACAAAAGGTGATCTTCATTAATCTTCTATTTTTTTTCATTTTCAATTCCCATTTCTATGATGCTTTTTATACAATCACAGATCTGTAAAAAATTACAAAACTTAATTTAAACCAAGTGGTTATGCCAGACTGTATTTCTCTATTAATTACCAATTATTCACCAATATCTGATCACATAAGTTGTCTCTTACATTTTTTATCTCTACCTTGAAGCCCGGGCCTCGGGCCCCTACAAGTTCAATATGTTTTACTATCATTCAGCTCAGTAGGGAGAGCATCAAATTCTTGATCCAGGGGTCGCTGATTCGATCCTAAGGTAAGGCAAAACTTTTCTGTTACAACTCAGTTATGGAGTCTTCATGATGGTCATAATTATGTCTCTTACAGTTGATTCAGAAATCATGTAGGATAAGTAGTGGGTAACTGAGAAATTTGTAAATAGAGGTTGATAGACCAAAAAGTATAGCAAATGTAATGCAACCAAATGTACAAAACCATCAAGCACATTGCAAGCATTGCAATATATGGTTAATGCAACAAGCAGACAATGTCAACGGGCATCAAATTGTGTTATCAAACAGTAGACTGTATCATCAATGTGAAAAGACCTGAAACAGACTTATCATCCAGCAAAGAACATCAAGTGAACAAAACCACAAAGACCATGCATGTAGTTGAAGAATATCGCAAAGCAGTAAGCACAATCTTATCAAAATAACCAAGAAGATCAATTGTCACTCAGAGGCAGACTGTGTCACTTAAATGCAGATTTTATGTCACCTGGTCACCTGGTAGAATACAACCAGTCCAAAAACAACAGGCATTTAGCAGAATACCTTGTCTTACAAATACAGGCCTAGTCATAAACCATATTATCATTTTCCAAACTCCAAAAAACGTACCAAACAGCATCATAATTTAAATCAATATAGAATGAAATTCTTTTAGGCGCATAAAAAGCTGACCCAATGTCTAGCAAAGTGTCTCATCAGATAAATATTTTACCACCTAAGAGATGGCGCTAAACCAAAAGTGCCATCTAGCAGACAGACAAGCAGATGTGGTATGTTATAAGTTAAATGCTTACAATACTGGCTTTCAGGTGGTTGAATAAATGTTATGAGGTGAGGATAGATGATAGACTAAATATTTTATATTATCAAAGTGATATACTGAAAATATTATCATCATATAACATAATACACCTGTTCTTATTTACTGTTCAAATACTGTAGCTCTGTTCTGTTCCTATACAGCTGTATTTAATGATATCAGTTATTTATAATTCATATTATGTTAATATTTCATTGAATTTCTATTCCGTTTGATTAATTGTTCAATAACAGTCTTGAAAATGATCAGTATTTTTGGCACCTTTTCCTACCTATTTGGTAATTGGTCCTGGTTTGGGAAATTTTGGAGTCAAGAAATCTAGCAAATCGGGGAGTAAGCAAGTAGAACTATTTATAACAGCAAAATTATGAGATAAATGTACTATAATTAAATACTATGAAAATAATATTTTCGGGAATTTTTTGTCCCAATTTTTGGAAAATTTGGTATTTTCTGCCTTTTGGAATGGGGCTGTTTATTAAGCCCAACAAAAACACTCATCAATTTCTCATCAACCAAATTCTTGTGAGACTTTTCAAAAATATTTTACTCAACCTATTGATGTACAATGTATGCCAATTCACAATAAAGACATTCAAATTGTCAAAAGAGAGGTAATATATATATATCAAAGAGGGTTGTTTGATGAAATAAACAAAGACCTCTTTGAAATGGTGACAAAAATCTCCTATCACTTCAAACAACTCAAGGCTTTTCTTAAGAATCTATATAAAGTGCAATAATTATTGATCTTTAGAAATTTTTTTTTTTTTAAATGTTAAACACTAAAATATCGATACCACTTAATACTAGTTTCAATTTTTACTAGGCGCAAACAGTAAAAATTACAGTTGAAAAATTCAGCAAACATAAAATACTTGAAAACACTCAAGTTGCAGGGACTCATACTGTCTGAATTATTTGACCACCTGGAAATCTTGTCACCACAACGTCCCCTAATCAAACACTATAAACAGGAAGATTTTTACCCAATGTTTACCCAGGATAAAAGCATTCTACCTACTCCAAAGTAACAAGTAGAGTGACCACTTAGATTACCTGCCATGACAAGGTATTGAACCCTTGCAAATTTGAAAAGAAATTGATATGAATAGATAAGAGGTAGTGTATTACGGTCAACAAACTTGGCTACTTGATGCGACAAAAATGTTCTATTACATTATGTTAACAATAAACTTACATATTTAACGTACAATATTTTAATTCGGTTATCATCCAAGATGAAAATGTGTTAAATTAATAAGCTTTCAGATTCTTAAGATTATCAATCTTTTGATGTCATTTTCAATTTACATTAAATCTGTGCACAGTTTTTAAAGTACATCGCGAGAAAGTCGGCAATCTGATTTTATGTTTGGGGGGCTATGGGCCCTCATACAAATCAGATTATGAGATAGCCTTGCTTTTCGATGCTCTTTCTATTATATATAATGGTCTAGCAGTCCTAGTTTTATATAAAAAAAATTATTAGAAAATAAAAGTATCAGCAACTCCAATGACTGCTTCCTTTCGTGTCACATTGACAAACCCAAAAACCCTGGCTTTCAAATAAAAAAAAAAGTTAAAAGTCCTTTTTTTTTTTTCAATTTTAGTAAAAACCTTTAGCCTTTTAACCAATCAACCCAACCTACATGTACCCTATGGTGGCATGAGTTTAGAGATCCATGGAAGATACCAATAACACACACCAAATAGTTATGTTAAATGTCAGTTACTAAAATAAATGACAGTGTTATATGTATGAGAAAGATTTCAAGTGCTGATGGAAGGAATGGGTAAAAATTATTCAGAAATAGACAAATACGTGATTCATGTAACTAAATTGTTTCCAAGGCTTATTGAACATAACATTTTAACTAAACAAGAGCTGTCGGTAGGACAGCAACGCCCGACTATTCTTAGTGCTTGATAGTAAAAAAAATGCTTGATACAGATACCTCCTCCTGTTTACAGGTTGGGGTAATGATGGTGAACAAGTGTGCAAAGTTTCAAAGCCATATGTCAATGGACTTTGAAAATATTTGAACTATTACAAAAACTTTAATGTAAATTCTAAGTTGAAAAAGGGGCATAATTCTGTCAAAATGCTTGATACAGTTACCTCCTCCTGTTTACAGGTTGGGGTAATGATGGTGAACAAGTGTGCAAAGTTTCAAAGCCATATGTCAATGGACTTTGAAAATATTTGAACTATTACAAAAACTTTAACGTAAATTCTAAGTCGAAAAAGGGGCATAATTCTGTCAAAATGCTTGATACAGTTACCTCCTCCTGTTTACAGGTTGGGGGTAATGATGGTGAACAAGTGTGCAAAGTTTCAAAGCCATATGTCAATGGACTTTGAAAATATTTGAACTATTACAAAAACTTTAACGTAAATTCTAAGTCGAAAAAGGGGCATAATTCTGTCAAAATGCTTGATACAGTTACCTCCTCCTGTTTACAGGTTGGGGTAATGATGGTGAACAAGTGTGCAAAGTTTCAAAGCCATATGTCAATGGACTTTGAAAATATTTGAACTATTACAAAAACTTTAACGTAAATTCTAAGTCGAAAAAGGGGCATAATTCTGTCAAAATGCTTGATAGAGTTACCTCCTTCTGTCTATAGGTTGGGGGTAATGATGGTGAACAAGTGTGCAAAGTTTCAAAGCCATATGTAAATGGACTTTGAAAATATTAAAACTATTACAAAAACTTTAACATAAGTGGTTACGCCGACGCAGACGCCGACGCTCGGGTGACTACAATAGCTCTACTTATTCTTATCGAATAGTCGAGCTAATAAGAAAATTACCAACAATCCAAGAGCAACAGATAGATACATTAATTAACTGTTATCTATTCCTTTAGCACAATAGAGTATAGAAGGACAGGACCAAATGTTGAGTTCCGAAGAAAGACTTCTGGGAGCAACATCAATCAGCATGATTCAGTCATAATATATGAGCCATACACATTGTATATGAAGAGTCATTTTTTTGAGCATACAGTCATACAACAAGAACAACAACAGCAACTCACCACAGCCCTGTTCATCCTTCCCGTTCTTACAGTCGGGCTGACCGTCACACACTAATGCTTGTGGAATACACACACAGTTACCACAAGAGAATTTATTGAAGGCCGGACATGTACATTCACTGTCATCTCCAATACAAACTGAAAATGTAAAAGAATAAAATATACAAAATTACTAATAACAAAAAAATTATTACGCATCAAAAAGACTACATACATGTTATAATTCCATAATGAGCATGTACACATATACATGTAGAACAATGTGAATCAAATATTAGGCCTTAGTTACCATCCTTCATAAAATTACTTGAAGACTTTCCTAAAAAATTCAAATCACATTCAAATCATGCATGTATTATATGTTAATCCTGGGACAACTAGAACTGCCACTATCTTGGCGTGAATACCCCCGCATACCACTTTGTCAGAATCAACAGTGGCCATTTAGAGCTCAAGGACAACCTCCCTGCCAAATCTGAGGTTACTAAGCCAGTGCATTGCTAAGTTATGTATCCTACAAGCTTCAAATGTGAAAATGTCAAAATCAATACATTGCGGACAGGACATTCTTTAGCAATTGAGAAGAAAAGCTTTTTTTTGTCAAGGTCCCTGTGACCTTGACCTTTGACCCAGTGACCTCAAAGTCAATAGGGGTCACCTTATAGTCATGATCAACATCCATGCCAAATATGAAGACTGTGGGTCAAAGGAATCTTAAGTAAATGGGTGGACAAACTTTTTGAAGTCAAAGTCCCTATGACCTTGACCTTTGATACAGTGACCTCAAAATCACAAGGGGTCATCTACTTATCATGATCAACATCCATGCCAAATATGAAGACTGTGGGTCAAAGGAATCTAAAGTTATTGGGCAGACAAACTTTTTGAAGTCAAAGTCCCTGTGACCTTGACCTTTGATCCAGTGACCTCAAAATCACAAGGGGTCATCTACTAATCATGACTAACCTCCATGCCAAACATGAAGACTGTGGGTCAAAGGAATCTTAAGTTATTTTGCGGACAAGCTTTTTGAAGTCAAGGCCCCTGTGACCTTTGACCTGGTGACCTCAAAGTCAATAGGGGTCATCTACTAATCATGACTAACCTCAATGCCAAATATGAAGAGTTTGGGTCAAAGGAATCTTAAGTTATTGGGCGGACAAGCTTTTTGAAGTCAAGGCCCCTGTGGCCTTGACCTTTGACCTGATAACCTCAAAATCAATATGGGTCATCTACAAATCATGACAAACCTCCATGCCAAATATGAAGACTAAGGGTCAAAGATATCTTAAGTTATTAGGCGGACAAGAAAAAACCGACGGACGGCCGCATTTGTTGTGCGGGGGTATAAAAAATACCTTTTATACTTTTTGTCCCAGGTCAATCCCTTTTTCCTATTGATGTTTTTTAACATATGTATACCATTCACCTTTCAAATACAAATTTGTCCACTTAAATACTGGCTCTAACACAAGAAGGCCTTTGAGCTCAAACCAGTGGAAGTATGGAAGTCATTTAATGATTTATTCTGTGATACAGGCTTGTGATTTCAAATATCTAAAACTTTTCATTCTTTACCTATACAACGCAACTTCCAATTTTAGAGATTTTTCAGTCTTTGACTTCCACGTTTTGGAACTTATTGGGTGCCCTGCCAAACAATATTACATGTACCGGTATGTCTAAAGGGTCAATAATTAAAATGACATTAAATGTAGATACCAGTATAGAAACTTTATGAATGATATACCACGGCCAAGGATGTTTAACAATGTATTATTTCATATATATGCAAAAATGTCATGACCTGCATGTCCATCTATGAACATTTTGCATGCTCTTAACTGGACAGCTTCTTCACACTGAGTCAAGATAAATTTTCATTTGGCAATATACAAGTATACAATTGTTTGTTTATGTTTTTCTTACAACAAAACATCAGGTTAAAAAATCGGTGTCAAATTTGAAGATACAAATCATTTTGTCATAACTATTTAATCTTAAATCACTCAATTGTAACAAATCATTCAACAAGATGTATAAACACTACTTTTTATCACCATAATGAGATGAAATGCTTTTCAACAAAATCTTTTTCTCCTTTATAGTTTCATACAGATACGACATCAAAACACTTGTCAGATGATTTGAGGTTTTAGTACTAATTATTTCTCGCAAGCTTTCAGCAGGTTTATACCACATATAGCAACTTCAAACGAGTCGCTCCGATCAATTTTCGACTTTAGCGCTCGACCATGACTTGAGGTAAAATTAAATTTCAAATCGTCAAAAGATATTTTCTCATAAAATCTTTTTCGGTCTTCTCTCTAAAGGCTACCAATTAGTACACCTGGATAGATTTGTTGCAATTTTTTTTTTGCCCCCAGTTGAAAATCTGAATTTTTAATCTTCTCTATAAAATGGGATAATTAATTTTCTATACATTCTGAATTTGGTACGCCATGTAGCGTAACATGTCATAACCGCTGCACGGATTCTTAAGTCTCCAATCAAATGTGACAAATTCTATATTCTGAAAAACCAGATGCTTGAACTCAATAAGCTCACGGGACATTGTAAAATTTTAAAATCAGCGAATGAAAATGCATTTGCAATGTCACTGAGGTACATATGACTTAAATGTTGCAACTTTTAAGGCATAGAAAAGAGAAATGAGTACAGATTAAATGATTCAGCGTGTTTACATGTAATTAATGTGAACTTCTACATTGAACTAATGGTTTGAAAGGCAATAAGTGTCAAACGCCTGTCCAAATATCATGATCACGCATTCATTATTTAAAATACAATTCATAGCAAATTACAATAAAACTTTCCATTTCTATCTTTCCAAATTGTGTGTGAACATTAAAACTTCTTATTTCCTTGGGCGTCTTTAATGATTTAAGTCTGACCCTTGAATATGCCATAAAGGTCTTCTGAGTGCAAACTTGACACGCATTAAACTTTTACAATTTAAAATGTAGACATTATTCTTTCATTGCTATTCTACGATGATAATTCCCCGTTAGGGAATAAAACGTTTTACTATAATATTTTCACAGAAGTTTACTCTAATGGAACAGACTAAACAAAAGGTCTATTGTGACGCTAGGATTATAACAAACAGTGACACTTTAACATGTATGTTTTATATAAGACAAATCCACTGAAAAAATGACATGACAAACACTTCTTTTTTCTTAAAGACCTACATGTATGTCACAGGTTAACAATTAACTAAACAATGAATATTTAAAATTTTATTTGAAGTTTTGTTAACAATTTATTTCTTTACAAAATATTATAATTCAGACATATACCATGTATACAGATATTTTTAAATTTTTGGGGTTCATGGTTGAAATGTAAATTCTCAAAAGAATGGAGTATAATTAATATATTAATATTAATATATTAATATCTTAATTCTCACTTGAACATAATTAACTATTATGGTTCAAATATATCTATATAGATTTCATTTCTATAAATAAAATTATATTTACATATATAATATATACATACATGTATATATATTATAGTTGTTGCCCATTTCATAAAAATAAATACACAAATACATGCACCATATTAAAAAAAAAAAAAAAAAAACTTACAGAAAAACTCAGGTTATATATTAAATTTTTTTTCTTTATAACTGCACTTTAATTCTTCTGGAATTATCTATACATTATACATGTTATAACTATGACAACTGTGTCAGTGATTTAATTCTTCATCGTGATCTAGGACATTGATCTTTAACCAGCTACTGAAACAATTTTGAATCCCACACAAGTCGAGATTTCTTATTTTATGATTGCATCTCAGATTTTCAAATTTATAAAGATTGACTTAGAATTATTGTTATCAAATGTATACCTCAAATTCAAAAACATCATTTGAAGTAATAAAATTTGGACCTTTGATATGAATTATATAATACATGTACTGTAACTAATACACTGTATATACAAATGCACATACAACTCTTGGTGCCTGAAAGGTTTACGTTTTGAAGCACTTTTGCTGCCACAATCAAACTACAAAAATGTAACATCTTTATCATTAAGCTGCACAATTACATACACAGCATTTGATACCTGTGCAGGCGCAGGCATTTCTTTAGGTCAAATAGATGCAGTTAACCTAAGCACTGGCCAGTCTTTTGAAATAAATAAAACTATCAATGAGAAATAAATAAAACTATCAATTCAATGACATATGAAATGTCAACATCATAATTGGTGACATTCCAGCTAAAAAAGGTGAAGGACACCCTGACAAATGCGTACTAGGCAGGCTCTCTAGACCACTGACTCTTTAAAAACCTATAGTATGCTAGCTGAATCCTATAATGATAATGAGATAAAAGACCCTGGGAAGATTCTACAATCAAAACCAGTAATGAACAGCACTGTCACTCATCAAAGAAATATTTATTTCTGACATTTAACAATCTCTTTTAATCATCACTAAATATTCACACAACCAGAGGACCATTTCAAGCCATTAATTTCACCAGTACAAAATGTTAATTTGTTCAATTTATTTCTCTCCTGTCACTTTAACAATGGGTAATAAAAGAGGCGGTACCATAAATTGTTAAATAATGACTAAGGATACTGTGTTGTACAGTCATAATGTTGAAAATCCAACACAAAAACTCCCTGTAACTCCATGAATTCAATAATTTTGTATGTATATACAATTACATTGTATATGACAGTACTGCTTTAAAGGTAAATTAACCTTTTTACATAATTATGTTATTAAGCAAATAAGTCTGCTTATTACAAATTCAAAATTAAACTTTATTTTGTATTGCATTAATTATTATTATTTAAATTGAAAAATATAAAAAGGTAATTTTATTTTTAATTATTTCTGCATGCAGCCTCTCCCAAAAATATGTACATGTAGTATACATGTATTTTTGAATAATTACTAAACTTGGTCAAAGCATGTATGCAATAATCATGTGTAAAAAACATGTTGAATTATTGAAACAAAAAGGAAAACAGACACAAAAAAATCCTTAAATACTTTTTTAGGTCTCCAATAGTAATCATTGGCAGCTAAATTTAGCAGAAAAGGACCCCTTGGGTCCTGAATTATTAATATTCCAGTGGGACAAAGACACAATGTTAATTTAAAGTTAAAGCCAATAGTTTTTTAATCTTTTCATTAACATTGCAAGGCAGACAGTTACCTTGTTAAAATCACAAACCTTCCAAAATGGTTATGATGAAATAATGGACCTATTGGGAAAGTTAAATTAGACCATTTATGTGGCCTTAATGATTAATCATTTGTCCATGCTCAATTCATTAGTGATTTACAATTAAAACTTTAATTACAATGTTATGAGCTTGCAGAGATTTAGTACGGAAATTAAAATGGAAAGCTATATTAATACATACTATATGTATGTGACATGCTCATAAACTGTTTCAAGTTGCAAAATGGCTTAAACTATAAAAGTATAATGGTATATATTTATAAAACTAACCCTTTGCCAGCTGGGAGCAACATTTTACCCATTTTGCCATTGAAGAACAAGATCAGCTAGCACTTCTGTGCAGTCTGATTATGATCTTTTTGTTTTGTTTTTGGTTGGGTACAATGTATATGACAATTATGGTGACTTTTCAGAAAGAAAAGCTTAAGTGCCCCATCTGTGCATAATTTCAGGCACATTTAAAGGGCATCAAGTAGAATCACTGGAACCACTGACATTCCATAAGCTAGCTCAGGCTAGCTTCCTCACATCATAATCTGTACTGTTTGATATTCAATCACTACTATTCTTCAATATTTTCCCCTAAAAAAATGGTGAATAGATTAATCCAATTTGAAATGGAAGAATAAGATTCTAAGTGTAGTATTGAGGGTAAAGCTTACTTATAATAGGATTTTCTATATAATTACATATTTCAGCATCAGCATCTCTTCAGCTGTGCATGAACTTTACCATATGTTGTACAGGTTTACCATTAAAACTTGGAAAATGGTAATGTCAAATAAGATTAAAGGCGGTACAAACACCAGCTGGTCTATGACTTATAGACGTCCAGTCTATAGTGAATAACTGTCAACAATAATACCAGTTCATTTCTCTATGTAAGTCAAACAAGTCAACCGAGATACTATCAGTATAATCAGTAGTGTCAAACTTGCCCTATAATTATTCGCGGTTTGTTATTTTAACTGGCATGTTAACTTCACTTTATTCCTGACTGCCGGTTTTATCTAAATCTCTGTTTTTACAAAGCCTTGTTAAGTTGCATTTTTTTAACTTATAAATTAAATACATGTACATGTAATGCTTTTCATTTGTTATTTATTATATTCATTATTTAGGGCCCAACGAAATAATTATGACAAATTCACCTCAACTAAAATGTAGAATATTTTATTTGTAACATCAACATTTTAAACTGTAACTTTTGTCGAAGACTTAAATTTTGGTAAGAAAAAATTGGCAAGTGTCGGTCCGAGGACTGCCATTTTACAACAGTAGTCACTTGTGCATCCCAAGAACCCTCAAAACTCATAAACCATTTTAGAATTTCACTCTTTTTCGGTAATTTGGTAACTTTTGTATAAATAAAATTTGATTTTCTGTATATTAATATTACTTAGGCACTTTTTTAAGATGGCTGTCCTTGAAATAGAAGACCAAAACTGTATAATCCTTTTTTTATATCAAAATTTATGATTGATTCTAAGTAGCTGAAATTCAGTTATGATCGATTTGAGGCCCCCTAAAATATCATTGGACTCCCAAAATCTTAATCAAGAGGTCCCTCAAAGGAAGTTATGGTTTTATATATTATGGAATAATTCTTGAATATTTAAAACTGGCACAATTATCGGTTTTGTTTTAGAAATATTGTAATAAAAATGGAAAAAAAGATATTATTATCCATAGATCTGGCATTTGCATGACCAAACTTCAGCCATACTTGGATAAAAATAGAACTAAAGATTTAAAAAAGAAAGTTTCAATTCTTATGGTGATCTGTTAGCAACAACAAGACATAACTTTGCTTAGTGCTTAAAAATGTCAAATCTTCAAATTCTAATCTTGATATTAATTAATATGTTAATCTGAATTTTCAAATCAGTAAAGATGAGTACAATTAACTGGGGTTAAACACTATTGAATTTTGCACATATAATATATACAGATATGTATTATTATAACTTGTAAGACAATCTTGATTGTATGAAGGAATTACAGTTAATACATGTGCATCAAGTTTAATCACTTTATGGAGGGGCCGTTATGGAGTTGTCCTGTTAAAAATTATTTTGAGATCTAACATAACATGAGATGACCCCTTCTTCCATCAATTTGCAGGGGTAGCATATATTCAATAATAATTAATGGGAAAATACCTTTCAGGTGAAATATTTCAATCATTCAATAAAACTATGAATAATTAGGGTTTCCATTAAGTTTCAAAATTTGGAAGTCAGAGACTGCAAAATGTCTGACATAGGAAGTAAATGAGTCCACAGAAGCCCTGCAATAGATTGAGGCTGTTGAAACTGTAGTAATTTAACATTACAACCAAAGTTAAAAAGCTATCCTTTTTACAGTTAGAAAGCTATACTTTTTACAGATAGACAAAATTAAATCAATTCATTTTTATAAAAATAATATAAATTAAAATTTTATAAAATGTAGCAAAATAATCTTACTATAAATTTTCAAATAGCATGCACAATACACTGAATCTCATATTGCAATGTTGAAGAACATTTTAATAAATACACTTTAATTTATGTTTTGATCTTTAATTTATGTTTTGATGATCAGTTAAGAGGATAACAGAATGAAGGCCAAAAGTAAACGCATGTATATCAGAAAACAAATAATTTTATTTACCAATTATGAATAAAAATTATTCACAAATTATTCTTTGTGAAAATACTCACCATTAATTAAAGCAAGCCAACAAAAGCTTAAAATATATCCTTTCATTTTCAAAACGCATTATAATAATCCAGAAAACAACAAAATCAACAAACTTATTTTAAATAAACTAACTGCAGCTTCTTGTTTTATTGACCAAATTGATGGTTACATGTAGTTCAAAGATTAACCTTAATTGATTTTTTGAACGAAAATATTTTTTAACTTTGTATAATTTCGGAATGAATTTACATTATTTTTCATGAAATGAAATGTTTTGCATCACTTTTAAAATAAAAGAAAGTTAAAATGTATGGATATATCGTTAAAAATTAGCAGTGATGTGTCAAATATTCCGGAGAAAAAAATTCTTACTATATATAGAATCAAGATTTTAGTTTCGAAGCAGTTTATCAATTGACAATTACTGTTTAAAGTGAGTTTAGTGTATCCTTAATATTTATTTACTATCAAATGATGAATTATGCTATAAAATACTTGATTT
This sequence comes from Ruditapes philippinarum, assembly GCF_026571515.1. Taxonomy (NCBI): domain Eukaryota; kingdom Metazoa; phylum Mollusca; class Bivalvia; order Venerida; family Veneridae; genus Ruditapes; species Ruditapes philippinarum. The sequence continues at coordinate 86,702 of NW_026856820.1, read as the reverse complement.
TATAACGAATTTTGGACTATTTATAAATGCGAATATAATTGTAAACATAAAATAATAGCTCTGCACTGATATTGTAAAGAGAGAAAATGTCAAACTTGGATATCATTGAAGTTCTGTTTTGTCAGTGATTATTTCCTTTCATATCATCAAACATATGAAACAGATTATTTAACTACCATATTTTTTTTAAGGGTAACATTTTACGAGCCCTTCTTTTTGTTTAATTAAAGATTACCCTGTTGTTATGGACGCTTTGCACATGGTCAGTGTTTTATGATTGTTGCCTGTTGATAAAAACACACAGGAGGGAACCATGTCTGTGTACACAAATGAAGATCGTTTTTCCATGACAGCTGAAAGATATTTAGGTTAGATCTATAATTATGTTTCTTAAACTTTAATAGGGAGCTCGAAGTGCTGGCCCAAAGGGCCTGCTCACAAATCGAGCTTTACGGTAACGCAACTGCTAGACAGTGATGGTTTTGAAAACTGTCATCTGAAGTACCGAATTGACACATCGCAACTTTTTGAATTACAAGATAACAATAAAAGCCGAGGTATTGTGATTGAAAACAGAAGCGTAGACTGGTGCCCTGCGCACTAATATGGGAACCATAATACCCTATAGGACAGGGAACCAGAATAAACTGAAGCAGTGTATAAAATACCTAATGACAATTTTAAAAAGGAAATGTAAAATAAAAATGAACGATTATTTTATACTATTTCACAGTATAAGTAAATCAGAGCAACAGATAAGCTTTAAAAGTGAATAGGGTATTACTCCATCATTTCCTTTGGAATTGGGTATTGGTTCCATTTAATTGGGTATTCCAAAACTCGATACCCTATGATTTCAGGATCAATTGGGTATTCAATTATGAAGATATGAATTTTATGGTTTCAATATCAATAACATTTAAACTGTTGTAAAAAGAGCATAGGATTAGCAATTTACTAGAACTTTTCACAATTGTTTTATTTTTTATATAAAATGCTCCTGTTATATTTCATAATATTTTTAACAAGTTCGTTTTCTGACTGATTTGTGATTATTTACGACTGTTTTTCCCTTTTGTAGACGCCATGTTGCTTTCAAAGCGTCAATTGATACAGCTGGGACCTACTTATTGACGGTTTCCGCAGAATCAACTTGAGTAGTCAAATCGACTGTCTCTTGCTTGATTGATATGGCTTAGTCGGTCTTTGGAGACCGGGGACCGTCGAAGACCGGATACCGTTCGGATAGTATGCATATCGATTAAATTTGGCATACAACAGATTAATTTTGGGGTGATGAAAATGACAATACGCACGGGTTTTTAAATCAATTGTGTATTTTATTTTTTTTAATGGGTTTTGATATGCATTCTTAAAAAATCAATTGCGTATTTTATAAAATTAATTGCGTAAATACGCAAATACGCACCTTATCTGTTGCTCTGGTAAATCGAGCTCGCTTTGAGGCTTTGCCTTTTTCATATTAATTTTACTGTTTATTCTGGTTTCTTGTCCTACTATGTTCCCCATAAAAGTGCGCAGGACACCAGTGTACATATCCGCTTTCAATCAGAATTTCTCGGCTTTTATCGTTATCTTGTAATTGGAAACGTTGCGATGTGTCAATTCAGTTCAGTTCTCCAACGAAATGTTTCAAATCTATTACTCTGTAGCATGTACTCGCATTACCGTAAAGCTCACTTTGCTCACTTCGTCGAGCTCGCTAATAATATGAAAATAGGCCAAGCCTAATGTGAAATATGGCAAAGTTAAGGAACAAGGAAGTCGGTTAAAATAACCATTTTTATTTTACATTTTCTTTAAAAGTGTCATTTTGTAATTTATACACTGCTTCTGTTTATTCTGGTTTCCTGTCCTATTATGGTTCCTATCCAAGATGGCTGCTCATCTGTTTTCAATCAGAATTCCTTGGCTTTTATCATTATCTTGTTAGTCGAAAAGTTGCGATTGGTCAATTATACGAATATTCCGCCATATGTCATTGCATGACGAAGCCCAACAAAAAAATAACACTGAAAATTTCACTGATAGGAATAGAATTCAATATATTTTTTCTTTTCTTTTTAAATATACACATGTAGTCTATAGCCGGACATAATGATATTTCTATACTTTCAAACTTACTTTTAAAATATAAAGTTTGTTTTATATAATTACAGCAAAGCATCATGTTTTGACATATATGGAGGATAGTATTGCTCAACTATTGGAAAATAGAGAAGAAAACCCAAAACTTAACCCAATAAAGATACTTAGTGAATAGTAAGTAACTAAGTTCTTACTTCAATCTACAGTTTGTAGTTTCTTTTTTTTTCTGACAGTTTCTTTAAATAATTATCATTGTGTTAATTCAGATTCGATATTATACATAATGCTTTGATTTACTTTATTGATACAGTCTAATGAAAAACAGTGATTTGCGTTTTAAGACCATGTTTCTTTGAAAATGACAAACATGTATTACATATTACATGGTTTCAAATAGATTGATGTTCTTGTTTTTGTTATATAATCTAAAAAAAATATTTGAAGTGTTTATCCTGAAGAGTAAACTGTGATCCAAATTAATTCACAAAGATCACAGCTACTGGTGGATGTCACATGACAAAAGTCAAATACAGTATGAAAAATCAAGTTGTTTTTTTAGTCTATTATTTAATTAACATTGTATATATACTATGTAGTTGCAATTACGTTTATGTTGTGGCTTGGTGGAGAGGTTAACACATCAGACTTGTTATCTTACGATTTCTGGTTGCAAGAGTTCAAACCTTGTCATGGTCAAGCCATTGTTTCCTTGAGCAAGAAACTTTACACTCATTGCTTAGGTCTGGTTTCTTCCAAGATTGAATTCAAGAATGATTCAATGAGCTTATAGCTTCCAACACAATCAAACTAAAATAAATTAGTATAAACTAATTACATGTATATGATATTTTTTTTGTTATAGTTTTACAGCTTTGAGGGATGGTAACCATACAATGTTTAGAGAATATCAGTTTATTCACATGACACCTCATAATAGAGCATCATTCGTTAAACTGTTCTGGAAATGTTATAAACAGATTGGCAAAAAAGGAGGTAACATATCGTTTATATTTCTGTGATTATTATGTAGAATTTAGCATGGTAATCATAGGCCGTTGATTCGTAAATATTTTCTCTATTACATAAAGTCCTACATTAACAGGCCTTTTTGGAATGCCACCAACACAGAATGTTGGGAAAAAATAATGAAACAAGATTTAAGCTTTATTTTTCTACACCATTGTTTTTTCACTCCTATTTTCTATTGTTTAACAATTCAATCTTTTTTTTTTTCAGATTTACTTAGTATACAAGAATACCATTCCTTGATTACTCTACTGTGTTCAGATTTTCCTTTTGAAATTGTACAGAAAACTGCAAGGTACATTTGTTTTCACATTGGTATTATTTATATGAAGTTTTATTTACAAGTAGTTTTAAGTTATCTTTTAAACTATTACCCAACCCTTTGCCTTTCACTGTTGTAGGTTTTGTAGCCTCACCAGTGTCTTCCGATTCTTCATGTGAGAAAGCTGTCGAGTTAGTGGTTCTACTGAAATAATGTACAGAGAGACACCTGAGGTCTCCCTCCACCAGTAAAGCTGGAATGTCGCCATTTAACCTATAATGTATTGGTGCGACATTAAACACAACCAAAAAGAAACCAAACCTATTACCCACTGGCTTTTGTGGCTTCATATTATACCCTGGGTTTTGATTATATTGTTGTTCAGGTTCAGTTTATGAAAATTACTTTTTCAGATATATTTCAGTTGGAAATCCTGGCAAATATTTTATATTTTATTGAAAGGAGACTTTAATTTCATTGTTTAAGATTTTTTTAACTATGCCTATTCTTGTCATATACAATGTTTTCAAAGGTTTCTTTGACAAGAAAAACATAGAACATATTTTACAGAAATTGTAAACACAAGTTTTATTTAGAGAGTCAAAGGATATCATACATGAGGAATAACAAGTAATCATATTTACTAATGATTTATTCAGTTATTGTTACATTGGCTGAAATCTGATGAGAAAGATATTAAGTGTGTATATTCTGGCATACAAGCATATTGCTCATTTTAATCACTGATGAATAATATGTACATGATTCTTACAGCTCTATATAGATATCCAAAAATAAAAAACAAAGGAGTAATATGTAACAGCTTTGTGACTTCTAATGAAATTACTGTGTAAATGTTCTTTGAGTTAAACGTACTGTCTATGATTTTTTTCTAATAAATAAGATGCTTTATTAGTATGAAAAATTGGCAGAGTTTAGTAAAATACATATAGGTATAATATAGCTAATACAGAATTTATTTTTATTACTGTTTTGTTGGAAACTGTAAGCTTCAGTACTCTCAAATCCATTCCTGGAACCAACCAGCACTAAACGGATAATGTAAAGTTTCTTGCTCAAGGAAACAAGGTTCTGCTACTGACAGGGTTTGAACCCATGTGTCTAGCAATGATTAGATTACTAGTCTGACATGTTAACCACTCAGCCATATTGAAATTTTAATAATTTGAATAAGATTACTGTTTTCTTACAGGATAATCTTGATGGATGATGCCTTAGATTGCCTGATCTCCTTTACAGATTTTATTTATGCATTTCAAACACAATTTTACTATGAAGGTAAAGTATATTTAAGATTTTTTATTTGCTTATTTTTACTTGGAATTTAGTCTCTAATCATTGATCCATAACAAACAACCATGACAAGGTGATTCCTTAAATTATAAGTAATTTTTTATTAATTGAAAGTTTTTCGATGATATCAATTGATGTGTAAATTCTCAAGTCATTTTGACTGAAATCTATCTTTAACCAATGATTTTCTGTGTCTTTGAAAATTTTTTACAAGTGAATTCATGTTAGTCAGTTGTTTTGAATTGACATTATGAAATGTACTGATCATAGATTTTGAAATGAGAAAAACTTTAGCTGAGCTAGATGAAGTAAACAAAATAAGAACAGTGTTCATAATTTTTCAGTATGATTTTAGTGAATTTTTACATCTATATATCTTCCTTATGTTAACATTACAGAGTTTCTTGACAAATGTTTAGAGATATATCAGTCGATGATACAGACACATTCTAGTCCACGTAACCCTGTTGTTGTACCGTCAGGTACCGAGGATACGAAAATACACATGAACAACCATCTACCTGGAGATGGTGTAGACGCAATGCAGTATTTCAGGGCTGTATACCCTCTCTGTGATAGAATGAACTATAGGTATATATATATACATACACTATTTCAAGGCATAAGCCCTGATGATCATTTGTAGGTATTGTGGAACTCGAAGCAAATAATAGATTTTCAAACTAATCTCAGGGCTTCAAAATTTGGAAGTCAGAGACTGCAAAATCTTTGATATTGGAAGACACATTATGTAGGTAAAGTAGGAAAAGTATTAGATTAATTTTGGAAGTCAAAAATCAAGGAGTAAATGACTTTCAAAAGTCCATTAACAGAAGCCCTGCAATCTGGGGAACAAAAAACTTTGACCATTTTATCTTCATGATGCACAACAGTTCACAATAAAGAAATCAAAACATTTCATTTAATGTTAATAAATTTACACAAATTTGTAACTGTAAACCTTGGGATGAGATTTTGGAAAAATCCACATTTGCTGAGATCTGGAGTATCTTTATAGGGGATAAACTGTGTAAGCAGCAGGGTAAGCCTAGTCATTTGAGAGACACAAAATGATATTTCACAAGGTCCTGGGTGTAAATCCTGGTCAGGTTGCATAATTTTCTCCATCTGTGATATTTGGCAGCCAACATGGGACTGTAATTATGCCCCCATTTTGAAAAAAAGGGGGTATATTGCTTTGCACTTGTCGGTCCGTCGGTCCGTCGGTCCGTAGACCAAATGGTTTCCGAGTGATAACTAAAGAACCCTTAGGCCTAGGAACTTCAAACTTGGTATGGTGATTGGTCATGACCAGTAGATGACCCCTATTGATTTTGGGGTCAAGGGGTCAAAGGTCAAGGTCACATTGACCTTGAAAGCAAAAACGGTTTCCGATCAATAACTAAAGAACCTTAAGGCCTAGGAACTTCAAACTTGGTATGGTGATTGGTCATGACCAGTAGATGACCCCTATTGATTTTGGGGTCAAGGGGTCAAAGGTCAAGGTCACATTGACCTTGAAAGCAAAAACGGTTTCCGATCAATAACTAAAGAACCTTAAGGCCTAGGAACTTCAAACTTGGTATGGTGATTGGTCATGACCAGTAGATGACCCCTATTGATTTTGGGGTCAAGGGGTCAAAGGTCAAGGTCACATTGACCTTGAAAGCAAAAACGGTTTCCGATCAATAACTAAAGAACCTTAAGGCTTAGGAACTTCAAACTTGGTATGGTGATTGGTCATGACCAGTAGATGACCCCTATTGATTTTGGGGTCAAGGGGTCAAAGGTCAAGGTCACATTGACCTTGAAAGCAAAAACGGTTTCCGATCAATAACTAAAGAACCTTAAGTCCTAGGAACTTCAAACTTGGTATGGTGATTGGTCATGACCAGTAGATGACCCCTATTGATTTTGGGGTCAAGGGGTCAAAGGTCAAGGTCACATTGACCTTGAAAGCAAAAACGGTTTCCGATCAATAACTAAAGAACCTTAAGGCCTAGGAACTTCAAACTTGGTATGGTGATTGGTCATGACCAGTAGATGACCCCTATTGATTTTGGAGTCAAGGGGTCAAAGGTCAAGGTCACATTGACCTTGAAAGCAAAAAACGGTTTCTGATCAATAACTAAAGAACCTTAAGGCCTAGGAACTTCAAACTTGGTATGGTGATTAGTCATGACCAGTTGATGACCCCTATTGATTTTGGGGTCAAGGGGTCAAAGGTCAAGGTCACATTGACCTTAAAAGCAAAAACGGTTTCTGATCAATAACTAAAGAACCTTAAGGCCTAGGAACTTCAAACTTGGTATGGTGATTGGTCATGATCAGTAGATGACCCCTATTGATTTTGGGGTCAAGGGGTCAAAGGTCAAGGTCACATTGACCTTGTAAGCAAAAACTGTTTCTGATCAATAACTAAAGAACCTTAAGGCCTAGGAACTTCAAACTTGGTATGGTGATTGGTCATGATCAGTAGATGACCCCTATTGATTTTGGGGTCAAGGGGTCAAAGTCACATTGACCTTGTAGGTAAAAACGGTTTCTGATCAATACCTAAAGAATCTTAAGGCTTAGGAACATCAAACTTGGTATGGTGATTGGTCATGATCAGTAGATGACCCCTATTAATTTTGGGGTCAAAGGTCAAGGTCACATTGACCTTGTAGGTAAAAACGGTTTCCGATCAATAACTAAAGAACCTTAAGGCCTAGGAACTTCAAACTTGGTATGGTGATTGGTCATGATCAGTAGATGACCCCTATAGATTTTGGGGTCAAGGGGTCAAAGGTCAAGGTCACATTGACCTTTTAATTAAAAACGGTTTCTGATCAATAACAAAAGAACCCTTAGGCCTAGGAACTTCAAACTTGGTATGGTGATTGGTCATGATCAGTAGATGACCCCTATTGATTTTGGGGTCAAGGGGTCAAAGGTCAAGGTCACATTGACCTTGTAGGTAAAAACGGTTTCCGATCAATAACTAAAGAACCTTAAGGCCTAGGAACTTCAAACTTGGTATGGTGATTGGTCATGATCAGTAGATGACCCGTATAGATTTTGGGGTCAAGGGGTCAAAGGTCAAGGTCACATTGACCTTTTAATTAAAAACGGTTTCTGATCAATAACAAAAGAACCCTTAGGCCTAGGAACTTCAAACTTGGTATGGTGATTGGTTATGACCAATCAGATGACCCCTATTGATTTTGGCGTTAAGGGGTCAAAGGTCAAGGTCACATTGACCTTGTAGGTAAAAACGGTTTCCGATCAATAATGAAAGAACCCTTAGGCCTAGGGACTTCAAACTTGAGATGGTGATTGGTCATGATCAGTAGATGACCCCTATTGATTTTGGGGTCTAGGGGTCAAAGGTCAAGGTCACATTGACCTCTTAGGTAAAAACGGTTTCCGATCAATAACTAAAGAACCCTTAGGCCTAGGAACTTCAAACTTGGTATGGTGATTGGTCATGACCAGCAGATGACCCCTATTGATTTTGGGGTTAAGGGGTTAAAGGGCAAGGTTACATTGACCTTGTACGTAAAAATGCTTTCCGATCAATAACTTAAGAACCCTTATGCTTAGGAACTTCAAACTTGGTATGGTGATTGGTCATGACCAGCAGATGACCTATTGATTTTGGGGTCAAGGGGTCAAAGGTCAAGGTCACATTGACCTTGTAGGTAAAAATGGTTTCCGATCAATTAACTAAAAATGCTTAGGCCTAGGAACTTCAAACTTTGTGTGATGATTGGTCATGACCAGCAGATGACCCCTATTGAGTTTTAGGTGAAGGGGTCAAAGGTCAAGGTCACATTGACCTTTTAAGTAAAAACGGTTTCTGATCAATAATTCAAGAACGCTTAGGCCTAGGAACTTCAAACTTGGTATGGTGATTTGTCATGACCAGCAGATTACTCCTATTGATTTTGGGATCAAGGGGTCAAAGGTCAAGGTCACAATGACCTTGTAAGTAAAAACGGTTTCTGATCAATAACTAAAGAACGCTTCGGCCTAGAAACTTCAAACTTGGCATGGTGATTGGTCATGACCAGCAGATGACCCCTATTGATTTTGGGGTCAAAGGTCAAGGTCACATTGACCTTGTATGTTAAAACGGTTTCCGATCAATAATAAGAGAACCCTTAGGCCTAAGAACTTCAAACTTGGCATGGTGATTGGTCATGACCAGCAGATGACCCCTATTGATTTTGGGGTCAATGGGTCAAAGGTCAAGGTCACATTGACCTTGTAGGTAAAAACGGTTTCTGATCAATTTACCAAAAACGCCTAGGCCTAGGAACTTCAAACTTTGTTTGATGATTGGTCGTGACCAGCAGATGACCCCTATTGAGTTTTGGGTCAAGGGGTCAAAGGTCAAGGTCATGACCAGTAGATACTTTATAACCCTTATTAATTGTTTGATCACTGGGTCAGAAGTCATGCATAATAACCTTATCACATGACTAATTGGCTGCTGATAGGGGGCATACATGTTTTACAAACATATCTTGTTTATAACTTAGAATCAGTGCAAATTCTGTGCACCTGTCAGACTGTTAAATTACAGTAAAGTGCGGGAGTTTGTAAGAGTCTAGAAGGGATCACTTATAGAGAAGAAAATATATCTACAGATGGTCAGGTAGCTCAGTCCTTCCAGGTTTAGAGCATCAAGTTGTGGTCTAGCTTCTGCTTTTGCGAAATGAGCCGCGTCACGACAAAACCAACATAATGGGTTTGCGACCAGCATGGATCCAGACCAGCCTGCGCATCCGTGCAGTCTGATCAGGATCCATGCTGTTCGCTATCAGTTTCTCTACTTGCTATAGACTTTGTAAGCGAACAGCATGGATCCTGATCAGACTGCGCGGATGCGCAGGCTGATCTGGATCCATGCTGGTCGCAAACCCATTATGTTGGTTTTGTCATGACGCGGCTTAAATGTCGACATTTTTTAAAGGATGGGTATGCAGTACAGACTTTTTTAGGCTTTATGCCAATTGCTTGTGAATTCCTTAAAAAATAAAATAGAAAATACACACGAGACTGATTAAGCAGTAAATGTGTTTTACTCATTTTTGTGCTAGAATAAACTGATAGTAGACGACTCCAACATAAGCTAATGTATAAAATGCAAGTAGTAACATTTTCTAAAAAAGCTCAGAATGTATGTAGCAGTCTAGATTTAGTTTTTCCCTGTTAAGCATATATATGCATATTCCACATGGCTGCTGTTTGAAACTTTAACACATATGCAAATGTGTGTTAATTTACAATATATACTTAGACTATATCTGCTTGTAAAAATGCAAGTTTTGTTTCACCTATTTGATTTCATTTTGTAATTCTGTAATTAAAATAAATAATGTAAGCTTAAAGGGTTATAATTTGTTGAAATATTTATAGGAATATTATGCTATGAATGTATTGATTTGAAGTAAAATATTAAAAATCCTATAAATTATTGATGGTTCACTTCTTTGTATGTAAAACATTCTATATAATGACCTCTATTTCAGCACACCTCCTGCTGAAGCCCTGAAGGAAATCTTGTTTAATGTTCCGAGAGTATCATTCTATGGTTTTCTAATGGCTATAGCTAAAAGTGACGCTATTAATGAACACATAGGTTTGATATTACTTTTTTATATTTTCAACTTTTATGTTATTAAGGTCAAATCATTTATAAAGAAAATGCTGGTTATTGAATTGGCAAATGTAGGTAAGCAGCTGTCTGTTAACTAACTATTCCTTATTTGCACAACACCTCCCACATTTGTCAAGGGATTTCAAGCAGCATTTAGCAGAGCTGTTGTCATCAAATGACCCCTGGACATTGTCAGGGTTTGTTTATCAGAGAATCTGGGTTTGTGCCACTGTCACTGGTTCAAGGTTTTTACATATACAGAATTTGTATATATAATATATACAACCATTGTGCATTGAGGAAAAGTTACTGGTAATATTTATGTAGATAAATAATATATAGGTTAAACTTCAATGCAATCCATTCTAATTTAATGCTAATCTGATTTTTTCTTCAAATTTAGACTTAAGTGTCCAAGTTTATTGTTAGAAATGAAAATTCTGTTTAATATATTATTTGTTGCAACAACTTTGAATAAAAAGGCCTTATTTATTTAAGCTTAGGAATTAATCAATTAATTTTAGGGGAAAAGGTCATTATCCAGGTAGGGTTTCAACCAAAAATCAGACACCTTTACCACTTAGTAACCATTAGTTGCTGCTTATTTACATAGAGACACCTGAGCTCTTCCAGCACCAGTATAGCTGGAAAGGGAGCATATGATCATTACAGTGGTGTTGTTTATTAATAAAACTTGGCAAGAAAAAATATAAACAACATAAAACCTTGAATTCATACATAGGTCTATAAACGCTTATGTTATTTATGTAAATTCATTATAAAATTATACAGTTTGTTGAAATATGTTTTATAGGTAGGCTACCTGTGAAGTCTGAATTACTGGAAGGCGCAGACACTGAAATTACACAGTAAGATAACCGTTCTAGACTTATATTCCACCGTTTATACACCTTTACCTTTATTGGACTTGTTTTCACCTGACATTTATGTTAACTCCCTTGATCACCTGGCACTTGCATTTAACTCCCTTTATTGTTTCCGTGTTGCTGCAGAGTTGAACTTTTTCACCCAGTATGTTAGCATGCCAGTGTTTTATTCTTTATTTTTATAATTATACATATTTATTTTTCACATTTATTATTCATTTTCTATGTCGAATGAAATACATTGTTGCATAATTTGATTGTAATAAGTAGAAAAACTTGTTCAGTATGAACAGACTTATTGAAAAGAAAATTCAAATTTTCTTACAAATTTTTCTTGCTCGCCCATATGGTTTCTTCCCGGTGGCAAGGGTAAACAAACCCAAACACACAATTTACGGATTTCATTGATGTAATGTGATTAGTAAATTGTGTTTACATGACGTTTCACATAGCAACAATGTATTGAATTAAAACAAGGCTTGAGAATGAATTTGCTTAATAATAAGACAATAATCCTTTTGGAAAATAACTTGTTGCTAGCTCAGAGACAGAGGCTCTGTGACAATTTTTCGTTATAAGCTTTTAAGTAACCCATCAACATTTATATAAGGACAGGATATCTTCTACCCTTGTTTTCTTACTTTGTCACAACTATTTTTAAAGACATCAAGAAGTTTATGAATAATTATATATTTTTCATTTTTATGTAGATTAAGATAACTAGTAAAAGAAACATTTTTTTTTTCCGAGTGATTTTTGAACAATACTTTTATACATCGTTGTATTTATCTCTACAGCCTTGTCTTAATTTTGGGCATGTTTTTACATAGATCTATGTATAAACCTTATATCATATTATCAAGGATTATGGACCCTAATGAATTAATTGGTAAATGTCCGACTAATTTCAGGTAATATCATAATAAACTTTAACTCATTTTTGCCTTCTTTCAGCAGTTAACTTTATTACCTATGTTATATTTTAGTCACATGAGAGTGTGTTTTCCATTGTGATGTCATTATTTGAGAGAATTCCACAATTGATCCACACATTCATATTCATTGGGGTCTGTAAGCCTTCATAAAAATCGGTTAACAATTAAATCTTTAAGACTATCATTTTAATGGTTGTCATGTTTGACCCGATCATGTTTATTCTAAAATTTCGGAATTTCATGACATATTTGAAGTATTTTGAGCATATTGTTGTTAAATTACAGCAAAGAAGTAAATTTCTTGCTACTATATACAATGTTTTATTAAAAAAAGATTTAAAGTTAACCTATTGACGTACTTGACATACATGTATGCCATTTATATTTTATTTCACTGTGTGAACACTGTTATTGGGAAGATAATTTTACATTCAAGTTTGTGCTTGCCACTGTACAATTTAAATCTATATTCTTAATTAAGTCAAGTTTTATCTCATGATGAAGACAAATGCTTGAAAAAATTTCCAGATAAACACATTTGGTCTTCCATAAAATATAATGATAAAATAAGATAGTTCACAATTTTACCTATTTTTATATGTTGGTAAATAATAAAGAAAAAGCTTTTTTTACAAGACTCCCCTTGATTTCAGTGTAATATAATGTTTAAGTATTTCTTTATTTTGCACTTGTTTTATAAAAAAGTTGACCCAATAGTCCGGGATTTGATAGTTTTCAGTGTTTTCTAGCTTTATCATGACGTCGGTTAAAAGAATCTTACATTTGAGATTGTGTCATACAGGTTAGCCATCTATTTATGAAACTTTAAAATGATTTATTTCTTATTAAGTGTCAGCACTAATTATTGGAAAATTATCTTCTCTAAGCAACTATAGGGAAACTTTTCTTTCTTCTGTGGTGATGGGATAATGCTAGGATAATATTTGACAGTATGATATTTTAACAATGTAATATTGCTCTTTTCTTAATTGATGTGCTATCTTTTTAATCTACTAAATTATAATATCTGTAGAAGTCATGTTCATATACAAGTATAACCAATAATACATAAACCACTAACTTTAATCATACTATTTCTTTAAGAAAAAAAGATTGTATAATACAGTGACCACTTGACTAGGAAAAAATTTTGTTTGATATACCATTACAATATTTATTGCTGTACGTTTGGTTGTGAGAGGTACTGGTAAAGCTATTTATAGTTTTGCTATTATTTAGGGTTTTAATATGCTAGATTTTTTTTCTTGGAGGACCTTGTTCAATTGACATTATATCTTAGACCCATACTAGTATTTAGTACTTATTCTGGGCACATTGAGCATACAATTTGCTTATAATGCAGAGTAAAACTTTCTTAATAAACTGGATTTCAATGTATTAAAAGTTGCATTAGGATAAAAGATTTTAAGGACTTTAATGCATTGTATCCTAGTAATGTCCAAGTATTATACACAGAAGAAAGAATAGGTTTCCATCAGATTATGTTGGGTTTTTTTGCATATCTGTTTAGTATCTTTTTTAGAATACCTTTGTTTGAAGAACGCATTAGAGAATATTTCTTGATTGGATTTTTATTTCTTTGATTAACTTGATGTATTAATAAAAATTTATTTAGCGTGTGAATAATTTGAAAAGAAAAGAAATTTGTGTAATATTGATTTCACTGAATTTAAAGAAGTGTGGATTTTATTATAATTTGATAATGTTTTTTCTTGCCATTCATTTTATTCATGTTTTTAATTAACATTGTTTTTATTGGGTGGAAAGTTATGTTTATTGTTTATTGATTTGATTGATGAATTCTGAATTGAATATGACGCTGAGTTCTGTCATTGTTTTCTGACAGAATATCTATACATATTTCCATTACAAACTATCGGTAGTTTATGACATAAATAATGTTGATAAGTCGTGTGTACTATTAATTAATAAATGAGTTATTAATACACTATGTGTTGTTATAATCCTATAGGAATAATAATGTAACATTTATAACAGATTTACCTTATATTGGTGAATAATATTGAAAATACCACTCATGAAATATTTATTTTTATACCACTCAATGAAAATAAATTCTGTATTTATAGAAAAAACTTGAATATCCTCTATGTACAGTCCTTTATAACATGAATTTTTCAAAATATAATATTCATATCAAATGTATTTTAAACCTGTTTGATATGTGATTTGATATGTTTGGTGTTATCATTGTTAGGCAGAATTTGTGGAATTATTGTACTTTCATATCTGATATGGACCTGAGTCTGAAGTGATGTCATATTTTTCTGAATATATTAATTTCTAATGTTTATCTGTGATATAAAATGATTGAGAAGTAATTTTCTTGATAACTGCAGTGTTTTTTCTTCCATATTACATTGTCATTCAAGCCAAAAAAGAAGTAAGATTTTAATTCTTGTTTCAGAATTACTGAATTCCTAGGAAATAGCCAAGCAATTACAAACATGAATAAAACTAAATTTGAGAGCAGCTTTGAAAATTTTGCACGTAAAAATCAAGTCATTTCTATGACTTTCACGTGCCTGATTGGGAGTGAGGAATTTATTCATGTTTTTCATTTTTATGTGTTTCTTGCTAAAGTGGAGGCTTGTGATTGTTGACTTCTTACCATTTTCTCACACAAATATAATGTTTGATTTGGTAAATATGGCAAAATTTATAGTATCAAAAAGAGATGGAAAAATTGGTTGTTACGACTTCAGTCCTGGGTGTGCCTTTATCATTGCATATAGGGGCACCTGGCATCTCAGTGTCATAAAGTAAACCTGGAACGTGTTTATATATAAACCATGGATGACTTGATTTAATCCCAACAAACTTGTGGGTACCTGAATTCTTCTAAATTTTTGATCCTATAAGAATTGAGTTTACCATTTTGCGAGTTGTATACAAGAATATAGCTGCCATTTATTGCAGTCAAGAAATGCAGGAGGAGAAAAAGGGGGCAAATAATGCTGGGCCTAGAAACTACTTGGTAAAGAAAAGGTAGGGCAAGTTGCACATGAGGTGTGTGGTTGTGATGGTGTTATAGTGCTAGAGCTAGATGCAGTTGCCATGAAAATTTTTTATATATAATAATTGAGCCGCGACACGACAAAACCAACATAGTGCGTTTGTGACCAGCATGGATCCAGACCAGCCTGCGCATCCGCACAGTCTGATCAGGATCCATGCTGTTCGCTTAACAACTCTATTACAAGTAGAGAAACTGATAGGGAACAGCATTGATCCTGATCAGACTGCGCGGATGTGCAGGCTGGTCTGGATCCATGCTGGTCGCAAACGCACTATGTTGGTTTTGTTGTGACGCAGCTCATTTTATATATAATAATTATTGTTTAATTAATTAACTGTGGAGATAATAAATACCCTGAGAAATGCAAAGTCAAACTGGTTTATAGAATAAAAATGCATGACTTAAAAAAGATGTGTATATAAATTACGTAACACATTTGCAAATAATTTTCTTTTTTTTAAAAGTTTTTCAGAATTTGAAAAATAAAACAAAATATTGTTTGTGATAGACATATATGCACCAATGCATTGTTCTAGAAGCAAATATATTCTGTAAAAGTTGAAGCAAAGCTTTTTTTATTGAAATTTAATCATTCTAAAACCTATAATTGCACGTGGAAATGAATTTCAAATATTCTTTTACTTATCATATTGTTTTAACTTTGCATTTCTTTAAGCTTTTTGCTTTCAGGAAAAATGATTTTTACCATTTAAAATTAGATGTTATGATTTTTTAAAATGCTTGTGCAGTTGTGCAAAGGTACTCATTTTATATTAATTTTAAAGTGATACGGAAGATCTTTTAGAAACTTTGAAAACTGAAAAATACCAGAAAAACTAGTTTAATAGAAAGAGTGTATAGTTTAACATAGCTAGATTAGAGAATGATTTAGGCAGTGCACAAAACTGAAGTGAGTTATAGAAAAAGATTTAACCCATTTCCATTTGGAATTCCTTTATCCAACTAGAAATCCTTTTAATTTGAACCTTTGAATGTAAGTGGTGATAAAGAGCTAAAAGTATGCTATGCCGTCACTATAGCGTCAGTTCAGCCTTCATCTTTGTGCCATCTGACTAGACTCTAGACTGTTTGTCATTCATTTTCAAATATCCATCTTAATTTACGATAATTGACAGGTCCAAGAATGTGAACCAGACATATTCATTTAAGAAATTTAGACGGATAAGGGCCAATTAAGAAGAAATAAGACTAAGTTTTTGTCTAACATAGAATGATAAATGTTTTGGTTTATTCTCTATGCTTAGAAAAGCTATATTTCTATAATATTGTAGTAAAATGGTTGATACATTGTGGGAAAAATAGAGCAAATATTTATTCAATTAATAAAGAAAGATCTGATAAAAAATCTTCTAGTGATGTTTTGGACATCAGGAGGGGCAATTAGTAAGAAGCAGTATGATTTTAGTACTGAATTAAAATTTAATGCATGATGATTATAGTCAACTCATACTAGTAATTGTTAACATAATCAATAGTTGAAGCTAATCATAGTAGCACTTCAGAAGAAAAGGGCCAATCAGGTTGGTTTCTCTATCTTTTACTGTCAGAGTGATGATTATGGCAGACTCAGGTCTCTCATTCCATTGGCAGCAATTGAATTTCCCTTTGTGACCAGTGCAGACCAAGATCCGTTGGCATATCTTTGCCATCTGATCATGTTTTGCTCTGTTCGCTATTCGGTCAGTACTTAAATTTTAAATTTTCTGATGGTTTGTCTAGAATGAAAGATGGACAATTTCATTTATGATATTTAGCATTGTGAAGGTTAAAGGGACTCTACTTAGGATTTATTTTTTACATGACAGGACTGGAAATTATTGTATGATTTTAATTTTCAGATTGATGTATATCTAGACCATTAACTTGTGTGCAATATTTTGAATTACTTGCTCACTCCATTTTTTCAGAATAATTATTCTTAGTGTGAAAAATAACCCAAAGTGGAATAGCGTTGCAATGCTTTTCACTCAAGTTGGGCTAAATTAATTCTAAAATATGGTTTTCAATTTCTTTCTGAGTATATTTTTTAATTATCCTTTGCATATCTTCTTTGTTTTTATTGCCTGAGCTGATCTACCCCAGCCACAAATACAGTACGTTTTAGGTACAATAAAAGTACCTATAAAGCCCCACAATGTAGTATCAATATGGTATCACTTAAGTACCTGCTTCTAGTGTACTTTATTTTATGGAGCAAAATTTAACATTCACTCGAACAGGGGGAAGTACACTTAAAGCTCCGTCTAAAATATTTAAATTATGCTTCAAAGATACTTCTTTTAAGAAAGCATATATAAAGCATCAGTCAGGTAGTACCTACAAGCTCAGCATTGTAGGCTCAGGGAAGTACATTTTAAGTATCAATTTAGGAAGTACCTTTAAAGCTTTACCAGAAGTACAATAGAAGCATCACTTGGAGCCCTTTTAAACATCAGCTTGAAATTAATAATGAAGTACATTTGAAGCACAACATAAAGAAGTTCATTTAAAGCATGATCATTTATTGAAGTATATTTAAAGCATCAAACACTATATATCTTAAGAAGTACAATTTAAGCATCAAGTTGAAGTTCATTTAAAGCATCATTGAAGAAGTACATTTAAAGCATCATTGAAGAAGTACATTTAAAGCATCATAAATTATAAATATAAAGTTTTAAATGGTTAAAGGGTATAAATCTATATCTTATGAAATATTTTAATAAACTCTATCAACGGTAAAATAATATTGGTTCCATTTTTATATGATTGATTGTACTGTTAATATAACCCATAATTTACTATAACAGAATATAAATGTTATGAAAAATCATGACCTGCACAGGCATGTAATTTACTGGTTCATAATGTAAAGAAAAGGGCAGATTTAAAATTTCCCCCTCAATAACACTCAGTGAAAAAGATTTAAATTAGGACATATGTAGAATTTATGAAGAGAAACAAAAACTAAACTTATACTTAGTGTTAATTTAAGGTAAATTTGAAAAGGCTGTTGTAACCAAATAGTCTAAATAGCTTACCATTATTCCATTGAACAATAGTAAATTTCCATTTCCATCTGATTGAAGAACTCATTTTATGTCCCAGTATAATTTCATTAAAGTTCACATTATAAAGTTGTTTCAATTCTAAATGACACTTTAGGCACATGTTTAACTTTAGTCCTAAGCATCTTTATAAATTATAAGCACCGAGGTCCAAAGAAACTTCCTGAGTAATATTTGAATTTTCTGAGAGCCAGATTTGTTCAGGATATTAGATTACATGTTGTAAACCCCACTTATCTAACACTTTCTTTTATATAAGATAGGCCAGTTTAACACAGGCTATTATGAAAACAGCAAGGAGAAACTCTTGACCCCATCACTGACCAATTACACATGGTTTATATTATGTTACAATCACTTGTGTTTTGTGAGTTAAATTTTACTCAATTCTCAAAAGTACATATGAAGTCCCTAGAAATATGCTTTATATTTTCATATAAGTGTTTAAGGCATCATTGAAGCCCCATTTCTGTTCTTATCTATTTATTAATGTTTACAAAGCATCAACAAAGTCCCTGGCACTTCCAGCAGAAGTTCCCTGGGCTTCTACTGAAGCAGGTATGTGTTAGGAGGAGTATACTTGAAGTTCCAGGGGCTTCATTTGAAGTATGGTTGTTGTGTATCATTGAAGTCTGTAGGACTTCAGGTGAAGCAGGTCTTATTATCTGTAAGTATATCTGAAGTACATTTCAGGTATACTTAAAGCTGGGGGACTTACCTGAAGCATGTGCTTCATTTGTGGCTGGGACATAAGAAATTCAAATTTTATGTTTTTAGGATTTTGGACCTAAGTGGAGTTCCTTTAAGGTGATTGTAGCTATGTGAAAATTGCTGAACTTTTATATGGGATATGTGAGATTTTATATGAATATTTCAGCACTACAATGTAATGATCATACCTCAACTGTATCAACTTGTAAGTTCTTCATAAAAATGATTGCTGTTTTTTTTTTTTGGTGGAAGATGAAAATATTCTTTGATTAGATTTTTTCTTGAAATTATTTTTGCAGTTACCACTCTCTGTGTGTTTTTGAAGGGATTTTAGATTAAAATATTATTTTCTTTCTTGGCTGAGTTTTTTCTTCAGTATTGAATTTTGAAGGTTACGAGTTAATTTTTTGCGATTAGGACTTTGTGATGTATTGATTGGGTGATTCAGTGAATATTTTATGACTAGCAATGTATATCTTATGAGTGACACTATAGGCACAACTACAAAGCAAAATAAATAAGATGCAGACACTAATAAGAAAAATCAAATTATTGAAACAGCTCAAAATGAGTGATGTACAAGTGTTTAAGACCTTTAATTTTTTCTTATAAGCGTCTAACTAATTTAGTTGTTTTACTTTACTTTACATAGGCACAGATAGTGTTTATCAAGACAGACCAACATTTAAATAAATGATTAAATAAACTCTATTGAGGATAGTTTTTGGGAAATATTTTAAATTTAGACTCATTGGATGAAAAAAGGTCAAAGACTAAATGTTGTATTGTAGCTTTCCAAGTAAATTATGTTCAGGTGTTACAAGGTATCAGTATTTAAAACAAATTAATAGGAAGCTAATGGGATTGTCCATATGGTGTCGGTTATTGGCGCCTTTAAGTAGATTTGTTTTCTCTTATGACCATAGTTTTTTCTTAGTTTGTTGTATTTCATAAGGTATATTTCAGAGGAATCTTGTGGTAATTTTGGTATATTTCAGAGGAATCATTTTTAGCTCGCTAAGAATCAAAGTCACAGGGTTAGCTGTTAGTTTAATCTGTATTATTATCAAACTGCGGAATTCTAAGAATTGGTTCTCTGGCAAGTTTGCTTGAATACATTAGGTTTGCCTTTATAAGTATTAGATCCTAATTTAACATGATTCTGTGTTTTTAAATATACATCGATTGTTACTGTAAAGCACTTGCAGGCCAGGGATGCACGTGTTTACACAATTCTGGATATGGGTAGCTCATTAGATCTATAGAGAATTTGTTTCTTTAATGAAAGAATAATGTTTCTCCATTACCTTGAATAACTTGGAAATTAGCTTTTACATATTTGGCTAGTAGGATTTTCTTAAATTTGTTTTATGTAATTATATTCTTTATACGGTAAGATTGTATACTAAATTACCAGTAATTGTTACATTTTAAATACCATTGCGTTCTTCATATTGTAGGGTGTTGGTAGATATTTTTTTGATATGATGATGTCATAGAGTATTCAGAGATTACTAAAATAGCAAAGTGTTTACCCTTAACTTGCTGATGGGCCTAGATTTGATTTTGAAATAAGTGCTGAGACCATTCAAAGTGAAGGGTTTTCAATTTCAAGATACTCAAAAGAGAGAGCTACCAACAGTATAAAGCCTGGTCGACTGCATGGATGTTTAGGCTGGCCTGGCTCTATACTTATGGCAAAGGCAAATTATTATCATTCTGTTTCAGCAAGTTAAGGGTTAATTTTTGTTGTATTTGTTTTCATGATGTGTATAAAGGTAAATATCTTTAAATACATTAATATACATTGCTACATTTTCATGTTTATTTTATATATTTCATGTATTTAATTTGTGTTGGTTATGTCTATTAGTTAAACATTTAAGTTAGATTTACATAGATAAATATGTACATTTACAATTATTAGTCCCCTACCGGTTTAACCGGAGGGGACTTTAGGTTTACCCTCCGTCCGTCTGTCCGTCTGTCTGTCTGTCAGTCCGTCAGTCCGTCCGTCCACAAAACTGGATCCCGCGATAACGCAAAAAGTACTGAAAATATTTTTATGAAACTTGATATATGGATAGATGGCAGTATGGAGATTATGCACGACTTTTTTTTTCTTCCTATGTTGAAAATTCTGGTTGCTATGGCAACAAATAGTCTGAAAATATGGCAAATTTAACACATAAACTGGATCCAGTGATAACTCAAAAAGTACTGAAAATATTTTTATGAAACTTGAAATATGGGTAGATGGCAGTCTGGAGGTTATGCACATCTTTTTCTTTTCTTCTTATGTTGAAAATTCTGGTTGCTATGGCAACAAATAGCCTGAATTTCAAGATTTCTGATTTAAATTTTTCAGATTTTTCACTATATGTTCTTTATTTCTTAAGGTGTTTACTTCAAACTTTAAATATAAGTTTCTGGTCATCAACCACATCATATGTGACAAGGTTTATAACTCTAGCACAAAAAATATCAGTATTACCTCCCTTGAACTTAGATTTTTTTAGGGGAAAAAATGTTGTCTTTTTTAAATAACTTCTTTATTTCCTTATGTATCTACTTCAAAACTTCATATATATGTTTTTTATTATCACTCGACATTTTTGAGAAGGTTAAATACTCTAGCAAGACTATTTCCAGAATTATGTCCCCCTTGAACTTAGATTTTTTTCGAGAAACTGGTATTTTCACTCCAACTTCTTCATTCCTTATAGGATTTACTTTAAAATCACACATCGTAATAATATGACAAGGTTGTATAAACATAATTTCCTTACTAAGCATGGAAACTTAACACATTACTGTGATATAGACAAACTTATTTTATTATGTTTTGTGGTCGATATTTTCAAATACAGACTTCATCCTCAAATTCATTATTAATGGCAATACACAGGAGTGTATGACAATTAAAGAACTTTTTGAGGGACCGGTAGGGGACTACTGTATTGCCCGCAATACTATCAAATGCTTGTTAAATTTATATAGGTAATCATGTGCCATAATTTGCATGAAAAAATGTTTTACATTGTATTTTCTTAGGTAAATAGGAACATGTAGCTTAATATTTACATGAAGATAAACTTATATATGTAAAAACTTAATATTAAATCTACCAAAGTTAACATTTGATATTATATTTACATTGGTTAACTTTAAAGTTTATATTATTCTGCAGTAAACCATTGTACTGTCACGAAATACAGCGATGGATTTTCGCTTCCTATACAAACTACATGCATCACAAAAAAGTCGGCCTTCTTTGAGTGTTTTGGTTGTGAGTGAAAATTTAACCTTATTTTTTTGTGATCACTTAAAGTACTTTAAGTAGGTTATGCTGGTCACAAAGTGCACAGTTATTGCATGCTGTCAGAAATTTATTTTTCAAGAAATAATTTGTATAAAGGTCAAATTTGAATAGCGAACAGCATGGATCCTGATCAGACTGCGGCAACGGATGCGCAGGCTGGTCTGGATCCATGCTGGTAGTAAAAACGCATTATGTTGGTTTTTGTCATGGGTGCAGCTCAAATGCTTTAGTGACGACATGGCTGAGAGTGGTGATGAACAGCTGAATTCTGAATTTTAAACTTTGAACATACTCAAAGTTTCATCTATGTGATCTCCATTTTCTCACCACCTTACTCTGCTTGAGTCAAAAGTTATTAGCATTTTCCATCAGTATAAAGATAGGCCAGTCTGCACTTCTGTCCAGGTTCTACACTGTTGGCAAATCAACTTGAAATTTTTATCTAGATATCCCTAAAATTGATAATGACATTGTCAAAAATTGGATCTGCAAGTATATTACACAGATTCATCATGTTAATGAATAAGTGGGACAAGTATTTCCATGGCAGGACTGGCAAATCCTGGTCTACCTGACAGAACAGCAGTTGTTTTAAGCCATCTGAAATATTGCATTGATAGAAATAAGATATTGGTAATTTTAAAAGTTATATGAACAATGAATAAGATAAATACTTGTTCAGTTTATTTTACAAATATACTGATTCACTCATAGATTTTCTAAATCATTTAAATGCTCAATATGAACTAAATTGTTTTTGGTAGATTCTATAGTAAACAACAAATTCTTTTTTTTTCTCATCTTTTTCTTTTTTTCTTCTCATGTGAGAGAATGATAATTGATTACCAGTAGAAAATGTTTATCACTTTACATTTTATCAAGTACATGTTTATAACTAAAAGAGTTTTTTTTCATTGAGGTAAGTAACAATACAAACACCATGCATGTTACAAAGATAATTATTTTAAAACAGTTCACTCTTTAGAAACTTTGGATACATCTATTTATACACGTCCTCCTATCACTTAGCAGTAGATTTTAAACACCATATAAATGCACCCAAAAATTACTGAAAGTTTTCATTTAATTATAGATATTAGTGAAGGATAAACCATTCTTTCTTAATTAATCATGACAACTTATTCTCTATTGCCAAAGTAAGTAGTAAAAGATATTTATTTTCATAAAAAAGCCATGGTAACTTATAATATTGCAAAAGTTTGTCATAAAAGATACATAATAAAAGCATGATAATTTACAATATTTAAAAGATAAACAGATTGTATTATTATCATAGAAAAAGCATGATAGCTTGAAATATTGCCAAAGTTTGTCATAAAAGACTTAGAAAAATCCATAATAACATATATTATATTGCCAAAGTTAAACCATGAAAAATAAAATTAATGTTACTTTCACAGAATGCCATGATAATTTACATAATTAGAATATTGCCAAAGTTAGTCATACTTGAGTACAGCAAGTGGGTATTAAATTGGTATTGAAAAAAAGGTTATGAGATCATGAATAATTGTACAGAAAAGAAAGGCTATAATAAATAAAGAATAAATATACATGTACCTGAAAGGATAACTCTTCAGCATGGCTGAAATATGGCTGAAAACCAGTGTCAGAAGATAAAATCTTTATCAAAATGTGTCATAGAAAAGTTGTTATTTGTCTGTGTACAGAAAACTTGTAATTTGTCACTGTACAGAACTGTGGTAATTTGTAAGTGTACAGAAAAGTGTCAGTTTGTAAGTGTACAGAAAAGTGGCAATTTGTAAGTATACAGAAAAGTGGCAATTTGTAAGTGTACATAAAAGTTGTAATTTGTAAGTGTACAAAAAAGTGTAATTTGTAAGTATAATACTATATATGTACTTATTTGTTTCAGTTACTGGGATCAACTTAAAATATTTTAAAAAGATAAAAATATTTTAAAAAGATAATTTATTTGTTTGACTGTAATACCTAATATTTATAAAACAGAAATGATTATTTATGCAAGGGGAACAAAGCAATGTGACTCCTTCACATTTTTTTCTTTTAAGTTGAAACTTGTGTTTGTAGCTTAATGATATACATAAAATGATATATACCTTTTGAAAAATAATGACACAAAGATTTCTGTTCCATTAACATAAATAATCATATAATATTTGCTGCTTCAGCTTTTGCTTATATATGCTAATATACATGTATTTAACCTATTTTTAGCTCACCTGAGCATATGCTCAGGGTGAGCTATTAGGATCACTCTTCGTCCATCGTCTGTCGTCCGTCGTACGTTGTCCGTTCACACTTTTCAAACGACATCTCCTCTGAAACCATAAGGCAGATCATAATGAACTTCACAGGGATGTTCCTTGTGTGAAGCCTTAACAAAGTTGTTCAAAGAATTCCATTCCATGCAGAACTCTGGTTGCCATGGCAACCAAAAAAACCTTTAAACATCTTCTTCTAAAAAACCCAAAGAGCTAGAGCTTAGATATTTGGCATGAAACATCTTCTAGTGAGTGTTTACCAAGATTGTTCAAATAAAATCCCTCGGGTCAAAATTGGCCCCGCCCCAGGGGGTCATTGATTTTCCCTATATGCATATAGTAAAAACTTAAAAAAATCTTCTTTTAAAGAACCCAAAGAGCTAGAGCTAAGATATTAAGCATGAAACATCTTCTAATGAGTGTCTACCAAGATTGTTCAAATAAAAGCCCTGGGGTCAAAATTGGCCCCGCCCCAGGGGGTCATTGATTTTCCCTATATGCATATAGTAAAAACTTAAAAAATCTTCTTCTAAAAAACCCAAAGAGCTAGAGCTTAGATATTTGGCATGAAACATCTTCTAATGGATGTCTACCAAGTTTGTTCAAATAAAAGCCCTGGGGTCAGAATTGGCCCCGCCCGTGGGGGTCATTGATTTTCCCTATATGCATGTAGTAAAAACTTAAAAAATTTTCTTTTAAAGAACCCAAAGAGCTAGAGCTAAGATATTAAGCATGAAACATCTTCTAATCAGTGTCTACCAAGTTTGTTCAAATAAAATCCCTGGGGTCAAAATTGGCCCCACCCCAGGGGGTCATTGATTTTCCCTATATGCATATAGTAAAAACTTAAAAAAATCTTCTTTTAAAGAACCTAAAGAGCTAGAGCTAAGATATTAAGCATGAAACATCTTCTAATGAGTGTCTACCAAGATTGTTCAAATAAAAGCCCTGGGGTCATAATTGGCCCCACCCCAGGGGGTCATTGATTTTCCCTATATGCATATAGTAAAAACTTAAAAAATCTTCTTCTAAAACACCCAAAGAGCTAGAGCTTAGATATTTGGCATGAACCATGTTCTAATGGATGTCTACCAAGTTTGTTCAAATAAAAGCCCTGGGGTCAAAATTATCCCCGCCCCAGGGGGTCATTGATTTTCCTTATATGCATAAATTAGTAAAAACTTAAAAAAATCTTCTTTTAAAGAACCCAAGGAGCTAGAGCTAAGATATTAAGCATGAAACATCTTCTAATGAGTGTCTACCAAGATTGTTCAAATAAAAGCCCTGGGGTCAAAATTGGCCCCACCCCAGGGGGGTCATTGATTTTCCCTATATGCATATAGTAAAAACTTAAAAAATCTTCTTCTAAAAAACCCAAAGAGCTAGAGCTTAGATATTTGGCATGAAACATGTTCTAATAGATGTCTTACCAAGTTTGTTCAAATAAAAGCCCTGGGGTCAAAAAATTTGGCCCCGCTCGGGCTGACATTGATTTTCCTTATATGTGTATAGCAAAAACTTAAAAGTCTTCTTTGAAAAAACCCGAATAGCTAGAGTTTAGATATTAAGCATGAAACATTTTCTAGTAAGTGTCTACAAAGATTGTTCAAATAAAAGCCCTTGGGTCAAAACTGGCCCTGCCCCAGGTGTGTCATTGTTTTTAACTATATGTGTAAAGAAAAAAACTTGACCAGCTAGACCTTAGATGTTAAGCATGAAATATCTTCTAATGGGTGTCTACCAAGTTTGTTCAAATAAAAGCCCTGGGGTTTAAACTGGCCCCGCTCCGGGGGCCTATATACAGGTGAGCGACTTCAGGGCCATCATGGCCCTCTTGTAATATGTGTAATATTTCTTTTTGTTTCTGTCATCCCTTTGAACTGAATGTTGGATTGAATATGTTTAAACTAATAGTTTGTTAAATATTTTTAGCTGAGACTTAAATTTATCTTACACATTCAAGGTAGCAATATATTAACTTGTTTAAGGACATGTAAGGTAATGAGTGGTAATTATTAACTTATTTAGGCAATAGAAAATAAATAACTAGATTCTCATCCAAATTTTGGAAAAAAATGGGGCGGGTGGGTGGATTTTATTTTCTATTTTTTATTTTCCATTCTCGGTCTGGAAATTACATGCGAGGAGAGCAATATTTGGGAATTAGTTCTATTATAAGCTATTTAGGTGCTTATATTATGTGTATGTATAGATTTCGATTGAGAATGGAAGCTACATGATAATATATCTTGATTGTTATGACCTGTTTTATTGAACCTTTCATTTTCCGACATCAAACAAATTGATGTTTGAACAAAATAATAATCAATACATACATGTATATTACAAAATAAGATATCCTTATTTTGTAAAAGAGTTGAATAAAGATGTACTATGCCTATGTCGATCTATATTACTTTTTTCTGGAGTGAAGTCTGTTAAAAATTAATTAATCAACCAATGAAGCTACACAAAAAGAAAATCCTATTTATTTATCACATAGCAAAAATAATAACATATAACCTATTGAAAATTTGGCAAAGAAAGTACAGAGATTAACTTTTAAAAATCGGCATTGCGAAAATATGTGACAAATGAAAAAAATGTCTAGATGTTTCCTGCATAACCATTCACAATTCAAGTTGTTGTTGATTTTAATTTTATCAGATAAAATATTTTATGATTATTCATTCTCTCTTTTAAAAAAGCATTGTAAAAAATAAATCCTAATTTGTAATTTACGGCAAAATTTACCGATGTTGTTTATGAACTGACAAGCTTACAGCTGTTTACAGCAGTATCGGACTTGTCCAAAATTGGTCTTCTGTGGGTCAATACCTTTAAAGTTCTTTAACAAATTTCGATTTAACTGTCAAAACTGGTTATCTTTAGCTCTTTGAAATTTTATTAGGACCAGAGGATTGGCAGTAAGAAAATTATCTCGGACCGCATGATCCGATTTTTATTCAGCCAGGACCGAGACGGACGGACTTTCTGCCGCACAGATAATAATCATGCACTTATATACGTACATTCAGTCCTCGGCATTTGTACACGGTAATCAAATGTTAAGTTCTAGATATAAACTATTTTTTTCTTTCTTTTTTTTCTTCTTTTTTTTTACTTTCTTCCTTTCTTCTTTCTTTTTTTTTTTTTTTTTGAAAATAAAAATCGTTCGGGCGGAGCAATTTTTGCCGGGCGGGCGGGGATGAGAATCTAGGAATTTATTTTTTATAGCCTTAGGTATATTTAGGTTATCTTAGCCTGCTGGACCTAAAAGTGACCAGGTCCTGTCAACCATGTATGTCCAACAGCTCTTTAAACAGTTTGTTGATTAACATCAAATTTTCATCATGATATCCCTGTCAATAAACTAAAGATTGTTTACCCTTTTAAACATGCTTAATTTGTTTAAAGGGATTTGTCCTGTCAGAACTTAACTGTTGTTCCATTATTGTCTCTTTGCTTCCAATAAAAAGGTTGAGTTTGTCCTTGACCTTCACCCTGTCCTCCCATCATTCCTTCTGTCCATCAGTTACACATAAGGTCTCTCGTGGCACCAGTGTTATTTATTGACTGATATCTTACAATGTTTGGCATGTTGTTACATTTGATGGACCTAAACTCTTTATTGTTGCTGTTATTTTTAAAGCAACATAAGGAAGCATCATTCAATGTCACTAATATTTTTGTTTCAAACAATCATAAAAATGTAATTTAACTTTTAATTAATGTTATAAGAGAAATTTACAGATCTCATTAGACATGTTGCTTCTTAAAGGTAGTAGGAAAAATCATTTTGTACCTAACTATGAATGTCTTTCCTGACTTTACATCTATGAAAGTTCACAAACATTTGAATAATTATGTTTTATTGAGGTACAGTTGGTATGCTGGTATTTGCTTTGAAAGGGCTACTGAAACTAAATAGTTACTTAGTTTTTATCATGGCAGTTGTCCTGATGAACTGCATGCTTTGTTGTTTTCTTATGTTTAAACAATTTATTGAACTACTTTACAGGACTGTTCCTATTAAAACAAAGGCTGATTCTGCACCATTGGACATGAACAATTCTAACCCAGTTGTCATGGTAACAAAAACAAGTGTTCCACAATCACAACCAAGATCTAGGTCAGTGTCAAGGTCACGGGTATCAAGTAGAGGTCAAGGTCAACAGAATCAATTGACTGTTGCAAAACCATCGAAGAAGAAAGTGATAAGTTCAGAGGAAAGTAGTGATGATACTGATGATTCAGACGATGATACTGATGATGATGAATAGCAAGTGATAATCAGTTGAAAAATTACTGTGTTTAAGGCCTTGAATAATAAGCTAGCATGAACATGAGAACTTTGTAAGCTTGAAGGAATTTTTGGTTTTCTACTAATTGCCCATAAGGGAAGGTTAAATACCCAACTTCAGATGTCTATTTTAATGACTTGAATGTCAAACATTCTCACAGACTCATTCCTTTGATGATCTTGTTTTCCTAAAATTATCTTGTTTTTATTAAAAAAAATTACTGTAGCAGATAAACCTTTGACAATCTATTCTCAAAAGGCCTGCTCACACTTGTATAAATCTGGGTCTTTCTTCTTGAAAGACCCTGTATAAATAAAGGAAGCTTAGAGATACCCAGGGCTTCAGGCGTTAATTTTTTTTTTTATTATTCATAACATAGTTATACGTTATTTCGTACTTGTGTTATTTCGTACTTGTTCGTGAGCACATCACCATTTTTGATAGTATCAACTTGCTGAACAGAAGCACATAAATCAAATAGAAGCACATAAATCGACAGACTGGAATCCAGGCTAGCTTTAATAGTGAGAACCTTTGATATATAGATAATAGGTCATTTCAGAGTCATAAGTGTTTATGTTTGTAATAATTGTGGAAAAATAAGTGTACAATTACTTAATAGTGTATGAATGATTGTTGAAATGTATTGTTTAAATGTATTTACTGCATGATTTTTTATAAATCATTAAAACATTGAAATTTACAGTTTTGTTAATCTTCAATTTTGATATACTTGCTGTGTTGAAATAATGTACATTTGTACATAGGTGCGCCTGAGTAGCTATGTTGGGAAGTTGTCACATTACTTTTACAGTGTCGGATTGACGTATATCACAACCAACTAACAAAATATTGGAAGTTAATAAAAATTAAAATGGACACACTTCATTTTAGATTTGTTGCTTATGTAATGCCTGATTGAATCAAAACTGATTTGCTGTATAATTATATAAAAGAAACATGATCTTTAATGTATGCAAATGTGATGGAAAGAATATCCATATTACTAAACTTTGATTAAAATGTATTTAATCAAACTAAGTTTAATTATAGATCTGGTCTTATACGACTACCCCAGCAAACCTATTTAAAAAGTGTCTTCTTACGTCTATAAGAAGACACTTTTATTTAACAGTTAACTTCCATTTGGGTTTAGTGCAGCTGAAATATACAGTGTCCTACTTAGGCCAATTAAATGACACCTTTTGACATGCAATGTATTTCTTCTAAGCCTCATGTTGCCCTTCTGTATCTTTGTAGTTAAAGCTGCAAAATTTTACATTCTCGAATAAAGATTTGGCGCCATTCAACGTTGAATTTTTTCGCAGACTTCACTGAATCCATTTGATAAACAAAATGTAAGAAAATCTCGCATGATTCTTTCGATTACAGTAACCGTGACTATAGATTTTTTTTTTTAAAAGCGAATGTTATATCTCGCTACTTATCTATGAACATTAGAGCAGTGCACTCCTATATTGTCAGTACTTGTTTGGGTTTTACGTCACAGGTCATATGGCGACGTTCCAGCTGTAACTGGTGGAGGAGACCTCAGGTACCCTCTTGCATTTTTTTCAGGCACGAACGGGCACCTGAAACGTTTCTTCAAAAAGTCGTGCTAAAACAAAGATTAAGCTAGTCTTAACAGGCGATATTTTAACTGCCTCATACAGGACACCATAGAAACGGACTGGAAGTTGTACATAACGAACTTAAAATAAATTGGATGGTCCTGGAAGTTGATTTCAGCATTGAATATTTTCCCAGTTGTTCTTTGGAAGATGCTGAAACTCTTATCATTTTTAGCTCGACTATACGAAGTATATGGAGAGCTGTCATACTCGCCCCGGCGTCGGCATCCGCATTTCAGATTAAAGTTTTGGTGCAGTAACATATTTTTCACTATAACTTTGTCATTTCTTAAGGTATCAACTTCAAACGTCAGATATATGTTCCTTATCATCAACCACATCTCATGTGACAATATTTTCAGATTTATCTCCCCTTTAACTTAGAATTTTCCTTAAAAAATACTATTTTTTACTGTTACCTCTTTATTTCTTAAGGGATCAACTTCATACTTCAAATATATGTACCTTATCATCATCCCCATCTTATGTGACAAGGTTCATAACTCTAGCCAAACTTCCCGCAGCGGTTACTTCCCCGGATCAGTACAGTTACCACTGCCAACACAAGTAAATTCGGCTTTAGAGAGCCGAATATATTTTTTTCACTTTTAATTTTAAAATAGAATACTTTATATCATTTTAGTTTTCTTTCATTAAATTGTTATGATTAATGTACAAGAATGTAAAAAAATATAATTATAAAAATTATTTTGTAAAAATAACGAAAGATATTTTCACTGTGACACCGTATGTACTGTATAGTAAACAATGAGACTGATTGAAAGATTGCGCCAGGCACTTGTTTTAAAGTGTAAGTTTTTTTTTACTATAACTTTTTTAGTTTTAAAGGTATCTACCTTAAACTTCAAATACTTATTCCTAATCATCAATTACATTTTATGTGACGATGTTCTTAACTCTTGAAGCAATATTTACAGATTTATCTCTCTTTGAACTTAGGATTTTCTTTAAGAAATATTTTAACTTCTTTACTTTTTAAGGTATCTACTTCAAACTTCAAATATATATTTCTTATCATTACACACATGTTGTGTGACAAGGTTCATAACTCTAGCGTGACTATTTCTAGAATTATTCCCCTTGATCTTGGAATTTATGTTAACAATGTTATTTTTTTACCATAACTTAATACATAATTATACATAATTGATTTTTTTTCATAGTTTTGTCTTCCTTACTGCGTCCAGTATTTATTAGTCGAGCTTCGCTGTCTCCTGTGACAGCTCTTGTTTTATAACGTCTGACATAGTATCAGAAAGAAAGAAAAAACAACAACATGTTCCCGTCATCAAACAAGTAAGGAAACTTACCAAAGTTTAGGTCGAAAACGTTATCCATATAACATTGATGCAATACATGCTTAATGTTTGTTTCAATGTTGATCAACATAATCGATTTTAGTAAATAAGACTCTATTGAAGACAGTCATTTTAACATTGTTTATAAATGAGTGAATTATGTCCGATTAAAATAAGTGCACGAAATTTTCGTGCAAATACAATTTGCCACACCTTGCGCTGCCAAAAGCTTTTAGGCCATGTAAATATTTTCTATAGTTTTATACATGTATTTTCAACAAGAACATACATTATTTGTAATTAGATACCAAGAAGTAGGACATGTTTCTGTCTATATAACAACACAAAGGTGTAATGATCATTTTATTAAGAACTGGAACGCAAGACTTTATCAATCCATTAGGACTTTATTTTATAATACAATATCATCTTTTAGATTTCAGCCAAACTTAGAATGTTTTTATGATCAAAAATTTGTCAAGTGTTTTCCCGTTTACGTGTCTCTTCTCATAGATTACAGATAGAAGCTTGTAGATGGTCTAGGCCACATGTGACCCCTTTAAAGTGTAACAGATGACCAAATTTACTTGACATATTAAGTACTATACTTCCATTTATTTCTGATATCTTAATTTCCATTATGGTAACTACTGATACTATACGATTTAAAACTAGGCAATTATATTACTCTGCTAAACATATAAGTATTTCGAATTATTTGGCACTTCTGCCAACGTAAATTTATCTCATTCTGTATGTCAATTGCTATTAACAAGTGTTCTGTTCACGGACACGTTTATGACGTCACTTTATGACGTCAAACTTGAACGAACACTTGGATGTGAAGGTTTGACGTCATGAAAGAAGAGAAGCCCTCTGACCACCATTGCGGTAAGCCGTTGTTTTCACTTCTCGGAAGTTTTCCGATTTTCTCTTATTTCCCCCACCTTATTTATTTTATATGTACTGTATGTAAATTATTAACTTTTGATGTCTTAAACATTTAATACAATTAATAAAAGTTACATTTGCCTTCATTCTCATTTATTTGGAAAGTTACACAAACGTGCAAACGGTCCTGTGTTGTGATATCGAACCGAGACTCTCCTTCCCCCCGTTTACAAAATGAAAGAATTTGTGTAAGATTTGGTAAAATCGAAGACAAATATCATTTTTTTATTAGAATTTGTGTTATTTATTGATATACGAAAAAAAGTATTTTGATAGACGCTTTTGGATAAAGCCTACAGTACTGCAGTATGCGCATTGTAAATTCAGAAAATAATATTTTACTCTTATGCTTTTAATATTCGAAATTCGGTCCTATATGCCAATTAAAGGTATTGATATAAACCATTGAATATAGATTTTGATATAGGTATTTATTTAATTTTACCCATGAAATATGGTGCTTTATCAGTCAAATATAATTCATATTTTTTAAAAATAAATATGAAATATAAATATGAAAGTGGGCGGAGTCAAAACTCATATTTATTTTAAGGGACTTCTTTCGCCGTTTTGTTTGAAAAATCTGATAAATAAAAAAAACTTTTTCTTGAATTTTGTTTTGAAAACTATGTAGCATGATAGAAAATGGTCTAACTAAGAAAATTAATCCGAACACCAATATCTTTAATTCAGTAATTAACGCTGTACAGACGTTTAAAGAGTTGTTTACATGACGTCACAATGTAGCGCCAAACAGCGCGTGCTTACGCATAAATTACTGCGCGCTGTACAATTGCAGTTGGTAGCAAACAAGGGGATTCGTTACCAGTTTCTTTGATAATGAAATTAAATAAAAAGGTTATTTTTTCGTTTTTCGTGAAATATGGTATATATTTTCACTCAACATGATAAAGTGCCACATATTTTCACTCGCCGTACCGGCTCGTGAAAATATGTGTCACTTTATCATGTTTCGTGAAAATATATTCCATATTTCACGCAAACGAAAAAATATCCTCTTAATAGTCATAAGTAACATAGATAGTAATATATATTTTTTATGGAAATAAGCTCTACTGTATATATTAATATGTTAAATTATATCATCTTTTATCTGGGTAGCTAAATATTTCTAGAACAGAACATGTAATTCATACAATCATTTTAACAGATATGAATTGTCTGTCTGTCTGTCTGTCTGTCATTAAATGCGTTTTGAATATGCTGTAATTATGTCATCATGGGCTAATTAGCCTTATTTGATTGAAATAAATTGTCTGTCTGTCTATCATTAAATACGTTTATTAATATATATGTTTTATATCGTCGTAAAAGTCATATACAGTAACTCGTATTTTCTTCAAAAGTGTCTTCTTACAGACGTGAAGAAGACAGTCCGCTACAGCAGGCAAAAACAATTTATCTTCGGCTTCGCCCTGGACAATTTGTTGTTTCTCCTGGCAAACTTTCTTCTTACTTCTGTAAGAAAACACTTCAAGAAAAGCCAGTACTGTATCTATTATATAAACAATAATTACATGTGTATTGACAACTAAATAAGATCTTGAACAATATCAGAATAAACATACAGTTTGTATTGTTTGTCTATTTAGACCTGAGACCTGTAGGTTTTTCGTTACTTTCCGTAAAGTATCTTAAAGCAACGATCCTCGATGCGTGTTTTGTGGCTATGTAAAAGAGGGTAATTAAAAAAAAAACCAAAGACAAAACATTCCATTGATTGTGCAATAAAAATGTACTGTGTGTACTAGAGTCTAATATGTAATGGGTGTAATGAGTTTTATATTGGTCAAACTGGGGATAAACTTAGAAAGAGAATAACAGTTCATGAAGATCAAATAAGAGATATCCACCGATATGACAAATTCCTCTTAGTACACATATACATGTTTGTTGTAACAGTACTGCAAAATTTTCTGTTTTTTTTTCCGTTTTATAAATTATAAAATAGGTTATCAAAAGAACTTTATTTTTACTAATGTGTTTAAACCAAAACTAAACAAAAATTGATGACGTGGTCAGTTTTACGTAGATACACTATATGTTATTTTGGTTTTGGAGTGATATATGTGGATATATTACCTGTCAAGACTTTATATCACCTACGTAGTGTATCTACGTTAGGCGAGGGTGATATTTTATCTTGGCAGGTAATATATCCACATATATCACTCCAGAACCAAAATAATAATTTTATTACCCTTCCCCTGCCGAGTTAAGACGATTTTGATATAAATCATTGCTACTTCTTATGAAACGTCGAAATAAGATTTGCTTTAGGGCACCCCTTCACCACAACACGACGTCACATAAAAACATGACGTATGTTCTTTCGAACCAAACGAATGTAAACAAGAGAAAAGGAGTAGTCTGTTGAACGCACTTTTTTGGAATTAATATCAAGCTTTCACAAGGTCATATTTGTTTTCAATACTGATGAGAATATGTTTCATTACTCTATTTTGGTAAATATATATCATTTGACAGATAAAAAGTGCTTGTAAATCGGAGTTTACATTGCGTAAAATCAAACCGTACGCGCATCGCCACAGCGCATGTTGTTTACAACGTTGGGTACCCAACGGGTATATTTAGTGTGTATATACTATATTACCCGTCTGGTAATATCAATTTCTTTCGACGGATCAATATCCAATCAAAAAGGTGGAAAAAATCTGGAAGGGTAATAAATGTGTATACAAATAACGTCGATTGACGTTGTTGCTTTGATATTATGTTTATTTGCCCTGATGATATAGAAACCAGTCGCCATTGTATTTAAATGAGAAATAATATATATGTCTTGTAAAGACAGTGATTTTCGGGTGAGCGAAATAGGGCCTTTTTTGTCCTCTAGTTATAATCACATGCATATGTTTATATTTTGTTATACTTTCATTTAGAGAAAAGCGTTAATTGCAATTAATTTAAAGTATAATCTAGTAGTTAAATTTTGTGAGATAAATACATTTTAATATGAAAAAAAAATAGATTTTAAGTAAACATGCATATCTTAATTCAAAATATATGATTAGGCGAGTGAAAAAACATATAGGCCAATATCAAGCCTCTGTTTCAAAAATATAATTATGTAGACAAATTTGAAAAAATACTTTCAGATTAGTTGAACCCAAATATGAAGAAGAAATCAAACCAAGAAGGTAAAACTATTCCAACGTCTAAAAGATTTCCAAACAAAGAGACCAATCCTCGAGATGAAAAAATTGCAGTTAAAATGGAAAAGCTAAAAAATAATATAAATTTTGAAGGAACAGTTACACCTGCATGTGATAAATCTCCGATTCGACAACGACCTTTTTTGCGGGAGCAAACCAGCACTCGGGAAAGTAAGAATTCATCTGTAAAAAATGATGTTGTTAAGCAATATAGTCCGACAACGCTTAGAAGAATTAAAACTGAATCTGAGAGTATAGTTGTTAAACAGAACTGGCGATATCTAAGTAAATCGACACCACGAAAAGCAGATAAACAAAAGAGAGGACAATTAAAAAACAAGGATCATACTGATCTAAGTAGTATTATAAAACCCAAGGGATGTAATGCAGCGGTAAACAGTAGTGAAACAACAAAGAAAAATGAATTATTAGATATTATGACAAAAGAAAACCACATTGACAATATTATAGCATCATATTTACATTTTGTAACCAAAGAAAATGACTCTCCCGATGTATCTGCCAATCCTTTTTATGCTGCATTTGAAAATAGACTGCACATGTTCCACGGTCATAATTCCCGTAACAATGATTTCCCCCACTCGGAAAAAGTAAATCAACCCATGTGTACTCAACACGTTCGTTTTCCTCAGCCACAATTTAAACCTTTACCGATAAAACATCAATGTATAACATCATTTCATGCAAAATCCAAAACCGAAATAAATCAACGACCAAATAAAAGCAAGGTGACTTCAGTGCATGAAAAGTCCGATTCAACAGGCCGGGGCAAAACCTTAACATCACATTTACATTCTGCATACAAAGAAAATGATCATGTCCCTGCATCTGTCAGTGCGTCTAGGACTGTATTTGAATGTGAACTATGCAAGCTAAGATCGATGTTGAAAAGTGAACTTAACGGTTATAATGTCTGTAACAACGATTTCAACTCAGACATATATAAACCTACCTGTATTCAGCACGATTGTGTTTCACAGGCACAAATTACAACTTTACCCATAGAACATAAAAACTTTACACCATTCCATGTAAAATCCGAAACAAAACAGGAACCAAATAAAAGCAAAGAAACTTCAAAGGATGAAAAGTCCGCATCAGGAAGCCGGGACAATACCTCAATGCAAAAGGTACATGTAGATAAACAACCCACAGGAACACAGTCAGATGTAAGAAATGAAAGCGAAATAATAAGACACGAAAACATTAAAAAAACGTCTGAGTGCTTTAATGAGAGCCGTTTACCATTGCAAAGCAGTAACAGAGAAACCCTTATTTTAAACAATCACGGAATCAAAAATAATCTTATTTATAGCAAACCATTAAACTTCAATTCTGATTGGAGTTACCTAGGAGATACAAACCGTATAAATTGGAGATATAAACCGTCGTATAACAGTATTAGACGCAAAAAATATCGGAAAACCCAACTAAGTAGCCAACATCTTGACTCAATTTTCCAATTCTATTCTGAAAGAGTCACAATAGATGTTGATATTAAAAATGAAACACATGATGATATTAATGAGCTACTTGACAATATTCTTAATAAAAGAGAAAACAGAGCTCGCTTTTCAACGGAGGCCACCACCGAAGGTTCATATGCTGTTGGGGTAAAAGTAGGAAAAGCAGAAGAGTTAGATTATAGTGTTGATGTCCTAATCAATTGTCAACAACTAGAACTGTCTGATGAGCCGGTTAACTTCGAATTCGAGGGAGATGACATTGACAGTCATGATAAAAATGAGGTAAACGTGATACATTCTTAAACTGTCATTTTCATTTTAGATTGGTTCAAATACTTAACTCATTGATTTATGATAAAAAAAATCAGTTTTTCTCCGACCTTTTAGATTAATACATTTCCATTGAGTTTGTAAACACATTAATAAGTTGTTTCGTTAATTCTTCTTCATGTCTATATTCATGTATACACTCATATGCTTTAATTTCAAACGCTAATAATTCGTTACTTTTGTAGAATCTATCGATCTTCGTAGACGCAGGGAAGCGATATTTTCCAAATGAGAGGAGATCCTTACGTCCAAACCCTAACGAA
Source organism: Ruditapes philippinarum (assembly GCF_026571515.1). NCBI lineage: Eukaryota > Metazoa > Mollusca > Bivalvia > Venerida > Veneridae > Ruditapes > Ruditapes philippinarum. The sequence goes on along the minus strand of NW_026856820.1, from coordinate 48,611 downwards.
CCCTACGTGCCTGATGGCTTTAAAGCTGTTTATGTTTCTCGGCCGGTTAATTCAAGATTTCCAAATTGCTGTGTACCGGATAGAAACCGGACGATGATTTTGCCTTACTATCTCCTGTCCGAGTTTCACGACTTTGTCAGTAATGCTGTGTATGGTATGTTTCCTTTATTCTGATATCGTAAGTGGTTACATTATCGTCAACCGTGTAAAAAGTTCATTTGGCATACCTGAAGTGCCCAGATTGTAAATATATATATATCGTATATTTATTTCAACCATCCAAATTTCTTTCATTTTCAACTGTTATGATCTGTTCTTTGCATACCATAAATGTGAATTTCAGGACTTGATGCAGTTAGTTTAAACCGTGGCGTTAAAGGTCCGGCTGTGTCGCTGACAATTCAACAGGACGACGGGCCAAATATTTCAGTAGATATTACTCCAAAATTAACCTTATCAAATGAGACAATAAGTGTCACAGACTTTGGATGGCCAAGACGCGACACTAATAAATGGCTAACAGAAGACGAAATAGATAGTGTTATATGTCAGCAGATATATTTGGTGCCTAAAGGAGACAAATATTGGAAAATATCGTATGCAAACTGCGAAAATGAACTTTTGAGAGATATTGATGAAGCAAAAACTTGGCGGAAAGCATGCCTTAGAATTATGAAAAGGAAGTTGATGCAATGGAAGTCAAAATCTACGACCGGATTAAAAGAAATTTCCTCGTACCTATTGAAGGTATTTATTTTCTATTTCTAGTTCTTCCTCTTTTTCTATATGATAACATTGGCCAGTAAAAGTACATATAAAGTTAAATATTAAAAGTAAATATTAAAGTTAAAAAAAATCTTTACTTATTCTTATCAGCATTTTTGATAAACATAAAAAATTTGACTTATATACAAATGTACAATTTAATACATAATGTTATCTGTAATACATAAATTTGACTTTCAGACAACACTTTTGTGGCTGTGTGAAATTTTACCAAAGGATGAATACTGGTACAAAGAAGAACTAGCCAACCGCTATCTGAACTTTTTACAAGAGTTTGCACATCGTCTACATAAACGACGCATAGGGGAGTATTTCAATCCGACTGTAAATCTACTTGAAAACAAGGATGATGACTGTATCGACGAACTTAAAGATTTAATAGAAGAAGAAATCTCTTTGTTCAACCAATGAAAAAATTTTCATTAGGAAATGTCTTCGGTATTTGAACTCTACTCTCAAGATGTAAATATTTGCAAACACTTGCTGTTCGTATAACAATCATACTTTAGTAACATTGCATATGCCAGTAAAAGCATGATGAGTTTTGTTATGGCTTTTTGTAGATAAATTTTGTCAATAAACCTGTAACAAAAATTACATGTTAGTGCTATATTAAACAAATAATTGTTTAAAGCTAATTTAATGTTTATACCATTATCATTAAACAACAGAACAAATGGCAACTGGTATGTTCTGAGGTTTACTTAATATCAAGTTTATGTTTGTTTTTCTTATCTGCTATTCACGCAGACATGTTGGTAATTTTTTGGCGGTCGATCCACCTAACTGGCATCCTTGATAACTAACCAGTATTTACCAATTTCTCTGCAAGTGAGCAAATACTAACCCAACACCTTGTGAGAGATAAATAACTTAAAGACTCCAAGTCCTAGAAATCATTTGTCATGGAGAAATTACTCGAGGATCGAATCAGTGATCCGAGATTTACTTATCCGGTAATCTCCCTACTGAGATAATCGGGCGAACAAGATTAAAACAAGAGGTCCATCGATCTAAAAGCGCTTACCTGAGGACTCACTGTTATTTGTGTAAAAACAGCGAAATACAAGAATTTGAACGATGTAGGTCACTCGACCATATTTCATAAAAAAATATTTTTAACGTATACTATATACACTCCGAGGCACTTATAAACCTACACTTTTTGGCATACATTGGTTATTTCTTGACGGATTTTAAGTATCTACAAATACCTGCTCTTCTATTTCTATGCATACAAAGACAGAGAAGCACCGGACTGCGCCGAAACATCGCTTCATCGGAAAGCAATCAAATTGCTAAAAATTGATCTTAATGGTTTTAAAGTGACATGTATTAGACTAAAATTAGTATCTATAATATATTTTATATATACTAAATGTATTGAGGGCATACGAGTATAATATGTCACTTTTTAATGTAGTGATATAAATGTACTATATTCATCATTCAGAAAATTCAACATGTTTGTCAGATCTCTCGCACGGCGGTGGGTCACCATTTACGACAGGACTCTCTTTGAAGTAGTCTTGTGTGTAACATAGTGCAGTTACCATTTTTGTAGGCTGATCGGGTCTTACTTCAAAATATCCTGTAAAACAAAAGATAAAAACGACTTGATTGATGACACAACGTATGTAAAACAAAAGCTGACAACACAACGTATGTAAAACAAAAGGTATAAACGACTGTATAAATGAAACAACGTATGTAAAACAAAAATGTTTAAATGGCTTCATTGATGATACAACGTATGTAAAACAAAAGGTTTAAACGACTGTATAAATGACACAACGTATGTAAAACAAAAGGTTTAAACGGCTTCATTGATGATACAACGTACGTAAAACAAAAGGTTTAAACGACTGAATAAATGGCATAACGTATGCAAAACAAAAGGTTTAAACAGCTTCATTGATGATACAACGTATGTAAAACAAAAGGTTTAAACGGCTTCATTGATGATACAAAGTATGTAAAACAAAAGGTATAGACAACTGTATAAATGACACAACTTATGTAAAACAAAAGGTTTAAACGACTGTATACATGAAACAAGGTATGTAAAACAAAACGGTTTAAACGGCTTCATTGATGATACAACGTATGTAAACAAAAGGTATAAACGACTTTATTCACGGCACATCATATGTAAATCAAAAAATATAAACGCCTGTATTGACGGCACAACGTCTGTAAAACAAAAGGTATAAGCGACTGTTTAAATGGCACAACGTATGTAAAACAAAAGGTATAAACGACTTTGTTGACGGCACAACATATGTAAAACAAAAAGTATAAACGGCTGTATTTACGGCACAACGTATGTAAAACAAAAGGTTTAAACGATTGTATTGATGATACAACGTATGTAAAACAAAAGGTATAAACGACTGCGTTGCGTCCTGGTGCCAATTTATAAAATTCTATAAAAAGGATAACTACTACGTAGGAGATACCAACTTCTTTTCTTGGCATAGAAAGAGAGATCTAAATATTATTTTGAAAGCTTCGCATTCAGAAAAATTGTATTGATATGTTGTTGTATAATGACATTTTAGGTTCATTACTAATGTATATTTATATGATATACAAAATCGACACATACACACACACGCACGCACGCTCGCATACACATTTGTTTCACTCTCATATCGTTATTTATCACATACCCTTGCCGCTTCTGCGGCTCCGTAAAAATGGCATTGCACGGCCGTGCATATATTTTAACGAAAAGTCGTTTGCATTATACAAACATATAAAGACGCGCTGAATGTTAACGTGGCACTATAAGTGCGTTCTTAGCAATTTCTTTTCACCGTTTCAGTTGTTCTTTTGGATGATATGTGATAAAAAATATTATATTCGTGAAGGTTCATTACTAAATTCATTGAACTCATTCTGTAAAGTAATATTATAGTCGCCAGAGGCTTGCATGATATAACTGTATTCAACTTGTTCAATAAATTCAGTACTGAACCTATACTTATTCAATATCCTCTTTATCTTTGATGTGGTATAATTCATATGTTCAAAAAAATCTTCATTTACCCGTGATGATATAGAAACTATCTGGACGTAAGCGAATTCCACACATAGATCCAGATATAGCAGTAAATAACTGATCTATGTTCACAGTTTCACCAGGAGCCTGGAACACAATAGAACATTTAGAACAATTCCAAATTTTATGACCTAATAAATGAAAACGTAATATTTTCTTTGAATTTTTTGTACCAAGTAAATTCGTTATTTTGTCTTGACATAAAACAGAATTGATATACACATAAAAGTTTTATTTCCGCCCATTGTTTTCTTCTTTAGAGTACACGCTTACTTTTTATTTCTTCTTACTCCCTGCATTTGAAATGGAACTGCTCCAACAGGAAACTCAACAAAATTAAGAGTGAAATATTTATAACACTATAGATATATTAAACACCTCAATGCTTTATATAATTAAATTGTGCATGTATATATTTTCTCATAATATTTTTTCATTAAAAATGATTGTTACCTCAAAAACGTATTTGTAAAGAATATCAACATCATAGGCTAGTTTAAACCCGCCAACAGTACCATTGCCTTTGATTTTAAACACAGCAGCTACAAGAAACAAGAAATGAATGTCATTACAAACAATAATTATTTTGTTTTAGTTTCAAATAGTACATGTTTACGTTTATTTATTTTTCACTCGGAATATCTTAGACCCATGTGGCAAATACAGATATGAATACAATTTTTGCGGCAAGTCAAACTTACATGCATAACAAATACAAATTTAAACAAAATTGGTGATAAAAAGTAAATAAACAAAGGTAATATATGTGACGAATTATTTACATTATTAGAAATAATTAGGAACCTCTTCAAACATAATGTATTTTAATATTAAAGTTCCCCACTGCCCCCCCCCCCCCAATGTTGTGATTGGATGTATCTTAAAATCTTATGGGTTTTTAGATTTGTATTTCGGCTACAGATCATAAGTACACCATGTTATTCTTTGACCTGTAAGCCAATACTGTAATAAATATAAATAACCTTTACAAAATACTGTTTTAATCATATTATTTTACGTTATGTTTGCTCAATAGGGAGAGCATCGGGTTAGTAATTCAGTGGTCGCTGGTTACATTCTCCGACGAAGCGTATTATATCCGTAACAACTGATCTCGGACATTTAGTCTAATGGCTATTTGTCTCTCGATTTGTAGTTGGTCACTTGCGGAGGAATTGGTAATTACTTAAATGTTATCTAGGAAAGCCAGAAAGTTTGATCGATATGACAAAATTGTGTTTAAATCGGGTAGACATCAATGGAAAAACTAACAAAGCAAGCAAAACAAAACGATATGTTGATATACCACAAGAAAATAACTTCTAAGCAGATTTCAATTCAAACGAAAACGCACCAAATCCCGAGGTTCGTGCACAATAATCTATCTCTGGATCGAATGGAGCACAAGTACACCCACAAACATATGAGAACGTGCTGCTTATGACCAAGATAGCTAAATAACATAACATCTGGAAATAAAAAAAGTAATAAAATTAGTAAATAATGTTTGCAAGAACGAAAAAGCTAACAACACATTCAATTGAATATAGGAATGCAAACAATACAATTTAGTAATTCACTGACTAGTACGCTTTTCGTATCACAGTGCCTTTTTTAACATTTACTTTCAATATTAAGATATCTTGGTAGGAGAAGATAGGTTGGTATGCAATATAAGTAAATAACTAAATGGTAATAAAAAATAAAATAAATAAATAAATGAATAACAAAATACATCTTGAAACTTACTTTCATTACTGTCTTCAGTCAGATCCTATTCAAATCTGGAGTTAAAATTCATACATTGGTATCACAATTGTCATTTATAACATATAAATTATGATTGAAAATAAGGACTAGACAGTGGTGCATTGTTTTCATATAATTTTAAAGCGTTATTTAATCCAATATTACGCATATCTAGTGCATGAACAGGGCGCAAGTAGTAAAAGTTGGCATTTAAGATGTCCTTTTTAATAGTTTATGATAAATCGTGTATACTATTTTACATTGATTCGTAAGTTTTATGACTTTTATGAATGGACGTGATAAATCTATGTATAAGAATTATAAGTGTTTGAAGGCAGCATTTTATATTATTCAAAACACTTAGTATGCACATACAATGCTTGAATTGTGGTTTGATATTAGATAGATAATTAATTAACTAAAATACACTTTCGATATATATTGTTTTTTTCTTCCATGATTGTTTACTCCTCGTGTTAGATAGACAGGATGAATAATGTTTTATAGAAAAAAGTTATCATGATTTAAAAATACAAGAAAATAAACATTTGGAATGACCTAAATAAGAAACAAAATCAAAGGCAAAAAACTCAAATAAATCGTCATCCTCGGGGTTTCACTTAATATTTGTGTAATTTAATAATTATCTAAGAAACCGGAATGCTTAAGGTAATTCTATGAAACAGTTTTCATTCTACCTTTATGTCTATATGGGCAATGTTATGAAAATGTAAATCTGGATATAATTACATTGTAATCACAAATTGCGTGGTACAGAATATAATAAGGTTATTTCTATTGCTAATTTAAAGGACCTTCAAAATGGTATTAATCTATTATTATGTAGCGGATAGTTTGTAAGAATAACCTTGCTGAAAATAATCTTATAACAAAACGTAGAGAACAAAGTGAAAATTTCAGAAAAAGTAAACGAATGGTACATGCAAATTCTCAACATGTATAAATACTGTTGAAGTTTATTATTTCGGAACCGTTGTAAACATTATATGGAACAGTGCACTTCAGAAAAGGTAAGTCATGTGTGTATGGATAGTATTGATATACTTACTTTGCATACTGTTTGCAGTGAGACATTGTAGTGTAGTGGTAGCGCGCTGGTCTATCAAGTATACTGGTGCGAGTTCGAATCCCAGCATTTCCATTTTTTTAAATAATATTTTATTCAATTCACGGGTACTTCTCAAAATAAGTAACATGATAAACAAGCTGTCATTCGATTTTTTACTTAAACCATTACGGTCTCGACAAGTAGAAAATATTAGCATCTCATAACTAAAAGTTATAATAAGAATCAATCATTTCACCAAATACGAGATAATGAAATCCCATGCTTAATACATTTCAATTGAGCTTTTGCGCTACAAGTGACATAATGGTTTACAACGAAAATTATCTAGTTATTGCGACCACGCGAGTCCTGAGCTGTTTAGTTGAGGTGCATGTTGTGGCGCTGATTGAAGGACGTCATCACACTTTTAGTACTGGATTTCGTTTGGAACTTGAACTGGCCAATAGTGATATAAGATGTGTTGTCTATTACCTCAACTGTGTTTACTGGAATATAAGGGATTAGCCTTTGACTAAGCAACTTGATGAAAACCTCGTCATTCATTTATCCATAGTAATCACCTATTGAGGTACTCTTTTGGCACTGGAGACGAACACGCCATCGCCAGCGCGATTGAGAGTGCCACAGAGGTTGAATGTTGAACTTTATTGAATTGTAACTTATTATATATGCTATAGCATTCTCGTGAATAAAAACATGGACAATATAGAAAGTAAAAAAAAAAAAAATAAAATACAAAAAGTATTACCCCCTTATGGTATTTGAACTTACGACCTTCCGCATGCAAAACAACCACCATAACCACTACACTATCAAGCGAGATAATATTCAATCACCTGTTTTTCTGGTAATACGTTTCCATATATGGCTTTTTTTGCTGTCAACCCTATGTACTTCTTAATTTAAAATTTCCCATTCTCGATCATATTTGAATCGACAGTACTGTTGAAGTTTATTTATTTCGGAACTATTGTAAACATAGCATGGATAAGTGCACTTCAGAAAATGTAAGTCATGTGTGTATGGATAGTATTGTAATACTTATTGGCCATACTTCTCATGTACAGTGAGAAGTTGTAGTGAAGTGGTAGCGTACTGGTCTATCAACTATACAGGTGCCTGTTCAAATCCCAGCATTTCATTTTTTCATTTTTTTTTCAATGTACAGGTACTCAATTGATCTTTTGTGCTATACGTGACATAATGGCTTGCAACGAAAATCATTTATTTATTGCGAGCACGCGAGTTCTAGGCTGTTTGTGGAGGTGTATGTTGTGGCGCTGTTAGGAGGACGCCATCACACTTTTTGTACTTAGTGAAAACCTTTTTGAAAGCCTTTTTATTCTCCGTGGTAATCACCTATTGAGGTACTTTCTTGGCACTGGAGACGAACACGCCAGTGCCAGCGCGACGTGAGTGCCACAGAGGTTGAAGGCATTGTTTGATTGATGAATTAAATTGAATTTAAACTTATTATATATGCTATAGCATTCTCGTGAATAAAAAACATGGACATTTTATATACATGTACAAAAATGTAAATAGAAAATAAAAAAATTTGAAAAAAAAATAAAATAAAAAGAAAAATTTAAAATGAATTAAAAAAGGGTTTATAAAAAAGTATTACCCCTTTTTGGTTTTTTAAAATTTTACGCCTTCCGCTTTAAAACGCAATCACCATAACCACTACTCTATCAGCTCGAATAATAATATTTATTTTCCTGTTTTCCTGGTAATGTGTTTTCGTACATGGCTTTTTCCTGCCACCCCTATGAACTTTTAGATCATATTTGAATCGACAGTACATTTTGCTGATAACTATTTTACAAAATATAATAGGTTGATCATTTGTGATATTTAAGGTTCTACCGTTAGCATATCGATTTAATTTAAAATTGACGACAGTTCAAAATTCACTTTATTCCAATACTTTATAACTGTAACAAATCCCGTCAAATGAGGTGTTGTCACGGTACATACGCGCTTTATTAGTATGGTTTTTTTAAAGGGAAACAGGTGCTCGGAGTATATATAAAATGTCTCACAAAAACATTATTCCTTCAATATCAGTTCACTTTTAACAGTAATGACATTAACATGATATCAATATTTTTTTCTATAAATTAAGGATCTATACGCACCGTTTCTTTTTTTAGTATTCTAAAAAAAAAGGGCGCTTATGGATCCTAATTTAAAACACAGAAAAAACAAGAAACATTCCTTTAAGAAATAGTACACAGCAACTCAGGGTTCTTTGATATTATAGTGAAAATCAGATCGCAGCCTGTAAACATTGAAGCGGATCAAAGCCAAAGGCTGGACTTCCTTTCAATCTTTAGGGCATGACTGGGTGGTCACTTTAATAATGCTAATGATGAATGTCGCGAAAATAACGTGTGCTATTTCTTATACTGCGAACTTTACTAGAACATAATGGTAAAAGGTAACTGAGGAAGGGAATCAATGTTATTCAGATAACAGAAATTTCTTTGTAAAATACATTGAAAACCTGTTGGCAGTCAGCTTTTGTAATAATGCAAAAATTAATGTTTAAATAATTTCTTGGGAAATTTTAGCGAATCGGGAAAAGGGTTATATAGTGCCCCCTTAAAGGGCCAGACACTAAAAATTTTTGGATTTTAAAATTTCAAAAAAGGCCAAATTTGTTTTATATAAAAAAAGAAAATCACTTTAAAATATAAAGGTTTTATTTTTTATTTTAGAAACCTTTGGGATGGTTAAATAAAAGGTAAATTAAAGAGTCTTTTTAATTTTGTTGTTAATTTTATACTTTTCATGAAAATATAGATAAAAAAGTGTATTTAATTTATGCTTTTATGTTTTTTGGGGGAAAGTTTTCCAAAAATATTTTAAAAATTTTTTAAAAAAAATTTTTAAACTTTTAACAAATTGAAAATACAAAAAAGTTATTTTTAAAAATCAATTAGAAAAATAAATGAAAAAAAGGTAAATTTTTTAAAACAATTTCAAAAACTCTGAAATTTGAAGAATTTTCCCTTTTTTAAAAATTTGAAAAAGGGGGAAGTTGCCAAATAATTTATTAAACAAAAAATTTAAAAGTAAATAGAAAAAAAAAATTTCGATGGAAAAAAATTTCCCTTAATAATTTTTTTTTGCTTTTTTAATGTTTATAAATTAAAACTGTGTGAAGATGACATTGTGTTTTAAACCTGTGAATTTCCCTTATAAAAAAAACATTTTGAATTATAAAATTTAAGGGGAGGGGAGGGAATATCTTGTTTCCCCAGAATTTAAAATTAAAAAAAAACCAAAAAGGGAAAACCAACAAAAGTTAAAATTAACAACAAATTTGGGGTTTTGGGGTTAAACTGTGAAATTTTTTGAAAATCAAGAAAAAATTTTCCTATGGTTATTTTTTCTTACAGGTAGTTTTGAAACCCATTGTCAAACCAACATGCACTTTTTAATTTTTTGCCGTCTGCTTAACCCCAATAGTATGAGCCATCGGTGGGTTTCCCCGGGGACCGCTTGTTCAGTCTTTTCTCATTTCAGCTGAAATCTTGGACATTGAGTTTATATGATATAATTTGGTCACTCACCCTGCCACTGCTTTTTTTCCATTAATCATGTTGGGAATTAGAAGTGGCTCAATTTTTGGAGAAATTGTAATTATTAAGTAGTTATCAAGGAAAGCCGGTTAAAGGTAAGGGTGAATCGGACTGCCAAAAACTTGACAAAAATGTGTTAAAATAAGCCGTAAAAATCAGAAAAAGCAAGAACGTGTTTATTAAACACAAATGCTACTGGCTCAATTCTTGTCTGAGTAACAATTTTCCAAAAAAAGTTTACCCATTCATTCAGTTATGGACAAAAAAAAATTGAGCACAGTTAAAATAACTTGACAAGAGTCATGGTTTTTTAATAATTGTGAAAAATAAATAAGTTGGCAAGTCATTAACTATGAAATTTTGATGGTAGTTTTAGAAATATTCAACTTACAAATTTAACTTTTTTCAAATACTAAGTGTAATGCCAAACTTGGACCTTGATGAACCATGGACCCAAAACTGAAAGGACCACCTTAAAGGTATGTTCCTTGTTTAATTATTAAGAACTATATTGGTAAAAAAATACAAAAAGACTGTATAAAAATGTTAAAAAAATATTCTATTGTTGCAGAAATGGCCCTTGCGGACTTTGTTGATTTCCCAACAACTGGTTGTTAGAATAATCTTAAATTATTGGGAACCCTTGAACCAAGACCCACTGAAATAATATTTATAATTTGCAAATTATGAAAAGACAAAAGGCTGAAAGGGAAAAAATTAAAAAAAATTTTTAGAAATTGGTGCCCCTTTAAACCCAAAACTGACCCCAAAAAACTCCATCCAAAGAAAGAAAATTTTCCCCCAAATATAAAAAAACACCCTCAATATAATAAGATTAACCCCTTTATAGTAAAAAACCTACTTGTGACTTGGTAACCTTAAAACTGACCCAAAAACAAACCCCAAAAAAGGGGACCCCCTTGGGCATGTAAACGCATTTCAGTTTTAAAAGGGATTACCCAAAGGGCTGTATAAAGAAAAAACTTTTTGTTTTTAATTTTTTTACCCCCATGCCCCTTAATTTTGGGACCCCAGTGACCCCTTTCCCACAAAAAAGGTTAGGGGCCCTTTAAAAGGGTTTAATGGGCTCCCAAATATTTTAATACCAAAAATAAATGAAGAAAATTAGGAAAATTTGGGGGATTTTTTAAACCGAAGGGAATGGGAAACCCATACAAGTCCTTTTTTTTCAAAGGAAGTCAACAAAGGAAAATTTAATGGAAAAAAGAATGGCAATCAGCAGATATAATTCGATATCATGTACCCCTTGTAAATTGATTAGTAATAGAAAATTATGAAGTCATTGGACAGGTAGAATTTCAGAAAAACATCCAAAACTTGCCGGAGGTTAACCTCGTAATCGGGAGGGAAACGATTCAATAATTTTTTTTGCCCCGGGGGGACATAAAAATAAAAACACAAGTTAAACTTGTTTTATTGGCGCAACAAAGAAACAACAAAACTGTGTATAGTTCCATTTGTTTTGTTGTATAATGATAATGGTAATAATATCCAAATTTTACATCTTCAATTAACAATTTTTGTAAAGTGGTAATAAGGTAACTCTCATTATTTAAAGAATTATTGGGTTAATAGGTTTTTTTTTGACAAAATATTAATAAAATATTCATTACTTATGGTCCCACGGGTATGCAGAAATCCTTAAAAATTATATTGCTTACGAAGCATTGCAATGTTTCGCCAAATTTACAACTTTTTTCATTGAAATAAACAAAAAGAGCATTTCTTCATCTATAAATCTTTTAAGTTCAAAGTATACATTTCATCCTTGTTTTCCAAGTAAATTTAAACGGTCGCGATTAGAAGTTTCTCCTATGCGGTCCGTTTATGGAGAACCGATTGCCAAATTCTTGCTAAAAAGTTCAGAAAAAGCGGTTTTGGGCTAGTTCTTTTTGAACCAGTATTCATCTTCTGGTAAAATTTCAAACCCCATAGCCACAAAAAGTTTTTGTCTGAAAGTCAAATTAAATCCTACATATTAATCAATTTATGTAATAAACTGTATATTAAGCTATATAATATTAAATTTTATTGCTTAAAATTAAAAATGATGAAACAATAAATAAGATTTGTTTAAACTTATATGTAATCTTACTGGTCGATGTTGACATAAAGAAATAGAGGAAGAACCAGATATAGAAAATTAATACCTTCAATAGGTACGAAGAAATTCCTTTTAATCCGGTCGTAGATTTTGACTGCCATTGCATCAACTTCTTTTTCATGATTCTAAGGCATGCTTTCCGCCACGTGTTTCTTTTGTCAATATCTCTCAAAAGTTCATTTTCGCAGTTTGCATACGATATTTTCCAATATTTGTCTCCCTTAGGCACCAAATATATCTGCTGACATATAACACTGTCTATTTTTTCTTCCGTTAGCCATTTATAAGTGTCGCGTCTTGGCCATCCAAAGTCTGTGACACTCATTGTCACATTTGGAACGGTTAATTTTGGAGTAATATCTACGGAAATATTTGGCCCTTCGTCCTGTTGAATTGTCAGCGATACAGCCGGACCTTTAACGCCACGGTTTAAGCTAACCCCATAAATTCCTGAAATTTACATTTACTGTTTAAAAACAATGGATCATAACAGTGGAAAATGCAAAAAAATGAATGGTATTAATTCTGGTTGAAATAGATATAAGTATTTACAATTTGAGCGCTTCAGGTATTCCACATGAATTTTTTTCTCGAGTGACGATAATGTAACCACTTACGGTATCAGAATAAAGTAAACATACCATACACAGCATTACTGACAAAGTCGTGAAAATCGCACAGAAGATAGTATGGCAAAAACAACCTCCGATTTCTATCCTTTACACAGCAATTTGGAAATCTTTTATTAAACCGCCGAGAAACATAGACAGCTTTAAAGCCACCAGGAACGTAGGGTACGTAAGGGTTTGGACATAATAATCTCCTCTCGTCAGGAAAATATCGCTTCCCTGCGTCTACGAAGATCGATGAAACCTAGAATGGAAATGAATTATCAGATGTTAAACTTAATCATACGAGTGTAGAATTCCAACTTCTTTTAGATACATGGATAGTTTTTTTAACCTGATTAAAATGTGGTTTTTAACCTGATTAAAATTTATTTATCAGTAAGGATGGAGAAATACTTAAATCTTTTTATATCACAAACCAATGAATTAAAGTATTTGCGCAATCGAAATTAAAAAAGACAGTTAAAGAATGTATCACGTTTACCTCATTTTTATCATGACTGTCAATGTCGTCATCATTGAATTCGAAAGTAACCGGCTCATCAGACACTACTTGTTGTTGACAATTGATTAGGATATCCACACTGTAGTCTAACTCATCTGCTTTTCCTACTTTTACTCCAACATGCATTTGAACCTTCGATGATAGCCTCCGTTGAAAAGCGACCTCCGTTTTCTCCATTCATGAGAATAATGTACAGTAGCCCATTAATGTTTTCATGTGTTTCATTTTTAATATCAATATCAAAAGTGGCTTTTTCAGAATAGAATTGGAGAATTAAATCAAGATTTTGGCTACTTAGTTGGGTTTTCCAATATTTTTTGCGTCTTATACTGAAGACATTTCTTAACGAAAAATTTTTTTGGAAGAAAATTTCTACTCGTAATAAATATTCAAGTTCATCAATACATTCACCATCCTTCTTTTCAAGCAGATTAACATCTGGATTGAAATACTCCCCTATGTTTCGTAAATGTAGACGATATGCAAACTCTTGTAAAAAGTTCAGGTAACGGTTGGCTAGTTTTTCTTTGTACCAGTATTTATCTTCTGGTAAAATTTCACACAGCCACAAAAGTGTTGTCTGAAAGTCAAATTTATGTCCTATAGATAATAATTATAATGTATCAAATTGTATATGAATCACATTTCTTTGTCAATTAATAATGATGATAAAATAAGTAAAGATTGTTTGAACTTATCTTATATGTAATCTTACTGAACAATGTTGACATAAGAACCAGATATAGAAAACTAAATACCTTTAATAGGTACGAGGAAATTCCCTTTAATCCGGTCGTAGATTTTGACTTCCATTGCATCAACTTCTTTTTCATGATTCTAAGGCATGCTTTCCGCCACGTGTTTCTTTTATCAATATCTCTCAAAAGTTCATTTTCGCAGTTTGCATACGATATTTTCCAATATTTGTCTCCTTTAGGCACCAAATATATCTGCTGACATATAACACTGTCTATTTTTTCTTCCGTTAGCCATTTATAAGTGTCGCGTCTTGGCCATCCAAAGTCTGTGACACTCATTGTCACATTTGGAACGGTTAATTTTGGAGTAATATCTACGGAAATATTTGGCCCTTCGTCCTGTTGAATTGTCAGCGATACAGCCGGACCTTTAACGCCACGGTTTAAGCTAACCCCATAAATTCCTGAAATTTACATTTACTGTTTAAAAACAATGGATCATAACAGTGGAAAATGCAAAAAAAATTGGATGATATTAATTCTGGTTAAAATATATATAAGTATTTACAATTTGAGCGCTTCAGGTATTCCACATGAATTTTTTTCTCGAGTGACGATAATGTAACCACTTACGGTATCAGAATAAAGTAAACATACCATACACAGCATTACTGACAAAGTCGTGAAAATCGCACAGAAGATAGTATGGCAAAAACAACCTCCGATTTCTATCCTTTACACAGCAATTTGGAAATCTTTTATTAAACCGCCGAGAAACATAGACAGCTTTAAAGCCACCAGGAACGTAGGGTACGTAAGGGTTTGGACATAATAATCTCCTCTCGTCAGGAAAATATCGCTTCCCTGCGTTTACGAAGATCGATGAAACCTAGAATGGAAATGAATTATCAGAAGTTTAACTTAAGCATACGAGTGTAGAATTCAAACTTCTTCTGGATACATGGATAGTTTTTTTAACCTGATTAAAATGGGGTTTTTAACCTGATTAAAATATATTTATCAGTAAGGATGGAGAAATACTTAAATCTATTTATATCACAAACCAATGAATTAAAGTATTTGCGCAAGCGAAATTAAAAAAGACAGTTAAAGAATGTATCACGTTTACCTCATTTCTATCATGACTGTCAATGTCGTCATCATTGAATTCGAAAGTAACCGGCTCATCAGACACTTCTTTTTGTTGACAATTGATTAGGATGTCCACACTGTAGTCTAACTCATCTGCTTTTCCTACTTTTACCCCAACAGCATTTGAACCTTCGATGATAGCATCTGTTGAAAAGCGACCATCGTTCTCTCCATTCGTAAGAATAATGTACAGAAGCCCATCAATGTTTTTATGTGTTTCATATTTAATATCAATAGCTAAAGTGGTTTTTTCAGTATAGAATTGGAGAATTAAATCAAGATTTTGGCTACTTAGTTGGGTTTTTCGATATTTTTTGCGTCTTATACTGTTGTACGACGGTTTGTATCTCCAGGGTCTTTCAAATAAAGAATTTGAAAAACCCTGGTATCTCCAATCAGAATTGCAGTTTGATGATTCACTGTAGCTTTGAGCATTTTTGTTTTTGTAACCGTACTGAATAAAAGTTTGTCTGTTGTTGCTTTGCAATGTTAAACGGCTTTCATCAAAGCGTTCATACGTTTTTTTTATGCTTCTGTTTCTTTTTATTTTCCTTTTATTTCTTTCACCTGACTGTGTTCGTGTTGGTCCTTCAATTATATGTACCTTTTGCATTGAGGTTTTGCCCCGACTTGTTGATGCGGGCTTTTGTTGCATTGAAGTTACCATGCCTTTATTTGGTCGTTGATTTGTTTCGGTATCGGATTTTTCATGAAATGAAGTTATGCATGGTTGTGGCTGTGAAAAACAATCGTGGTGAATACACGTTGGTTTATTTTTTATGTCTGAGTTGAAATCATTGTAACATAATTTTTTACCGTTAAATTCACTTGTCACCTTTGATCTTGGCTGGTAAAGTTTACTTTCATATACAGCCCTAGACACACTGACAGATGCAGCGACAGAGTTATTTTCTACGCTTGCAGAATGTAAATGTGATGTTAAGGTTTTGCCCCGGCTTGTTGATACGGACTTTTCATGTATTGAAGAATTTGAAGTTACCCTATTTGGTCGTTTGTTTGTTTCAGTTTCGGATTTTACAAGACATGAAGTTATGCATTTATGTTCTGTGGGTAAAGGTTTAATTTGTGGCTGTGAAGATTCTTTTACTTTGTCCGAGTGGAGGAAATCATTGTTACAGAAATTATGACCGTTCAATTTACTTTTCAACTGAGATCTTGGTTGGCATATTTTATTTTCGAATGCAGTCCTAAAGGCACTGGCAGATGCAGAATGTAAATGTGATGTTGAAATATTGTCCTTGTAGTTTTTTTTTGTTATAATATCTGATAATTCATTTCTCTTTATTGTTTCACAGCTCTTTACCATTTCATTACATTCCTTGGGTTTTGTACTACAAAGATCAGTATGGTGCTTATTTATCAATTTTCCTCTTTGCTTATCTGCTTTTTGTGATGTAGATATACCAAGATATCGGCTGTTGTGTTTTACAGCTTCATTCTCAGATGCAGTTTCAATTCTACATAGCGGCATCGTACTACATTGGTTTACAGCATCATGTTTTTCATACGGATTCTCATTTTTCCGAGTGCTGGTTCGTTTCTTCAAAAAAGTTCGATGTCGGACCGAAGATCTATCATTGTGATGTGTTCTTTCTAAATTTATATTAGTTTCCATTTTAGCTGCAGTCTTTTCATCATGAATCTTTGTCTCTTCCTTTGAATCTCTTCGAGACGGTGGCGATGTTTTATCTTCTTGTTTTGAATTTGCTTCATTTTGGGGTTCAATTAGTCTGAAGATATTTTTAAAATTTTTTTTTGCATAATAATATTTTTGAAACAAAAGTTTGATATACCTTTTGATTTCCTGACCCGCTAGGAAATGCTTATAAGCAGCATTCCCCCACGTTCAAGCTAATTTTTTATGAAAAGTTTCAAAATTTATTTATTAGTAGAATATTGTGAAGTGAACAAAGAAAAATAATTTACACATTGCAAACAGCATTTGCATTCAAAAGCAGGTCAAAATAAGCAAAAAGAGATTAGCGTTAGTAACACAGTAAAAGTATGGTGATAATACTTTCGAACATAACTCAAACATAAATCTTTCTACTTTTCTTAAAATTTTAGTACATTTTTCAAGTTTACTTTTTAAAATATGTTGGCTCATCTGGAGGCATGCAGCTTTGCTATTATTGGCTATCATGCATTTTGAATGAAGATATGCAGGTTTACTAAAATCTAAATTTTGCTCATATTGAAATGTATTTAGCTGATAAATTTTAACTACTAGTTTTAATTTATTGCATTTTAAGGATTGAAACTTATGCAAATATAAACATATGCATCAAGTGATATGTTTGTAACAAGAGGGTCAGATGCCTATATCGTTTACCTGAGAAACACTGTCTTTATAAGACACACACACATATTTTATATATAATTAATTCTAAACACCTGGAAATAAGTTAAGCACACCGACATTTTGCCTCAATATTGACATGACCACAACTGAAATTTTAAATTTTATTTGGGCAGTAATACGAACCACCTGTTGTCAGCCTGTATCAACTGGAACAAGCCCTGCACAAAGAATGGCAAAATTTGCTTCAAAATCGCATAAGGTTGTCATCCGGGCACTCGGCGATTACACACATTATTAAAAAATTGGTGACATATTGTCATTTTAGGTTACGTAATCGTCAACATTTACCAAAACTATCCACCAGTAAATGTTTTGTAACACTCCCAACACCATACTTATAAACATTTACATTTTTGGTAAAAACAAAACGCATTTGCTTATGCTTCAATAATTTGGTTAAGAATAAACTAAACTCATTTACTGGTTTATGATTACTTAAATTGGAGTGGGGCGTCCGTGGCCGAGTGGTTAAGGTCGTTGACTTCAAATTACTTGCCCCACACCGCTGAGGGTTCGAATCCCGAATCCCGGGATTCTTTCATGTGAGGAAGCTATCCAGCTAGCTTACGGAACGTCGGTGGTTCTACTCAGGTGCCCGTTCGTGCCTGAAATATGCACGGAAGAGCACCTGAGGTCTTCATCCACCAGTAAAGCTGGAACGTCGCGATATGACCTATAATATGTCGATGTAAAACCCAAAAACAAACAAACAAGCAAACTTAAATTGGAATGATGGCTACATATCAAATTACTATTTCACGGTGATAGGGCGATTACCACAACTTTTCCGCACAACGTCAAAATATCATCCTTCTGACCGAGACACCGTATATTTCTGGACAAAATATTAATGGCGGGATAAACAAATTCCAGGTAATAGCTTACAAAATATCTTACTGCTGGACACTGCAAGATATTTCCAATTGTTTAAGTATTCCATCGAATTTTTGAGACAATTTATTGTTAATCTAGCACAATACAATTAAAAAAAAAACACATACTTCGAAGAAATAGTGTTTACAAAAGATCGTGTGTACCTCAACATGACTCGTACTTGTCACAAAAACATGTGTTATAACGACGATGTCTTTGTTCAATGGCCTAACGAGCTCGTATATTTATTATGGTTAACCCTAAGTTCAAGTTCCATACAAAATTGTGTGTTTCTATCGTAAATTTCAGGGAATATTTGTTGAAAAAAGGCCTACTGACCCGAATATTGGAGCACCGTAACAACACTGAATTCAAACACCACACATTCTTTTTCCGTTAGACCGATAAATACTGGAACCGTCTTCTTTTGAATTATACAATCTTCTTACAAATATGTTTTATAATAACTTTTATTTGATGAAAGTTTGATGAAAGATTGTTTACTTGCTGTTATGTTATGTTGCTGTTATATCATACGTTATGTTATGGAACATTTCTGAAGGTCTGATCTGTGTTAATACTACCAGTTAGATAAGTGCAATGGTATCTATATATAGATAAGGATGTATTTTCCTTTTCGAACTTATTCAAACTGATAAACCCCACATGGAAAGATTGACGTTCTTGGCAGACTATACGTGTGGTCATCAAAACAACATCGAGAAACAAAAGGAATGAACTATTTGTTAATGGGAATTTCTTATTGCATACTAATTTGATAAAGTTGCAAGAGTCATAACACAAATTTTCATGGTGTAGTTTTTGCAGGAACCCGGCAATATTTCCATAATCTCTTCAGTCATCGTCTCCAATGTGCTTTTTTTAAAACAATCTTTTGCGAAAGTTTGAACTTCAAATTCTTTTTTCTTATGTGGTGCGTTACGCATATCGTCCTGAAATACAGGGAGGCGCTGATCCATTGGCGTACTGCTGATATCAGAAGACTTAGTTGGGCACTATCCAGTTGCTGCAGTATCTGCAGCTTTGCCAATTTCGCACGTTGCTTTGGCTTGTTCAGACATAGGTTTGAACGTCTTCTTTTTCTGAAAGCAAACATTAATATCAAAAATCAACGGTGCTAAAAAGACAGAAAAATGCGGTGATTTTAAGGAGGAATAATGCGGTGCCCTAATCTTATGATTGACAAAGTTGTGCGGTGCCTTGAAATACACACGTGGAAACATAAAATCATACCAAATATACAAAAAACGGGTTATTTATGTTTTGTAACTTGTTCATATGACAATAATGTACATATCTATATTGTATTTTGACCAGTTTTAAAAACTGAAGGACTAGAAAACTTAATTGTAAACAAACAAGTTTTTTTTATAAAACCCTAAATGTTTTTCACATCCCGACTTAATTTAAAGAACATTTTTCATGTAGTAAAGATAAAAAGTTTTTAAAATTAAATGACATTCGATGAAAAAAAAAAAAAATAGTTTTACTTGCTTTGAGCAAATTTAATTCTGTTTTTGTCTCGGTTAAGGGGTTGCTGTCCTTTGTACCAGAGAAATTAAAGGTTTCCCCCAGAAGTAATATTTTGACGTTGCGCGGGAAAAATTGTGGGAATCGCCCTATCACCCTTTTTCTTACTCAATTTCGTATCTCATGACAGGCTTTTCAACACAAAATTTTTTTAAAAGTCCGGGGGGTACTAACTTTTTTTAGTTATACATCAGAAACTGTGCGTATACTATAGTCCAAATTTTATAGCTTTAGCTCTTAAGATAAAAAATAGGTCATTTGATCAAAATCTGATATCAAAGTTCAATTTTGCAACTGTAAATGTGAATCTAGTCCAAATTTCTAGCTGTAGCTTTTAATACAAAAGGAATGACACTGGATCATGATTCTAGATCATAGGCTTACTTTTACCCCAAGGGTATAATTTGAGAAAACTTGAAAGAGGTCAACTAGACAAAGTCACAATGTTTCATGACAAATATCTTAGCTACAGCCTATGGGGTTTCATGAGAAAAGTTTTCACTATATACATAAATAGAAAACCAATGACCACTGTGATTTGGCCAAATATCTAAGCTCAAACCTTTGTGGTTTCAGAGGTTATCAGAGCTGCGTTTCATAAAAAGTCCTAAGCCTGAAATCAGTCTTTAGACCCTAACAGAAACAATTTAACGTTTCAAAGAAAATGTTCTAACTTATAACTCTTATGTTATGACTCTCTTAATTTCTGAATAGCAATGCTGATGAGCATTTACATTTTGCGAATAAAAAGGTCTGTCACTGTATTTCTTGACGTTTCTCAAGATAATGCAATTATTTATAATCTACTGTATTTGACTGGTAATAAAAATGTTTAATGAAACGGTCATAAGTTAGTCCTAAAGTTGGTTTTATGTCATTAGACTTAAATATATACACACATGTATATGTTTAAGATCTACAGTACGTTAGCATGATGCGTGAAATTTTCTTAACTTTAGGTATCTTTACCAAGATTTAAAATTTTAGACTTAATTTGACTTTTGTTAAGTGAAAGTGTTATTTTAAGTTATTAAATATCTATATCCGATTAAGTATCTTAAATTATCTTCGTTTTCAAATAGGTGTTAATGTTGCTAAATCTCGAGGTTAAACGCGAATATTTAAATGTGCCTATAAATAGTTTATTGACTACGTCTTAATTGTAATTTAACCCTAACAAAAGCCAGGCCCAGACGAACTCGTGTTTCTCATGTAGCAAACAGGCCAGTGTTCTTTACGGAATTTGGACATTTTTGAAAAGCTTAAAATTTATGCGAGAAACCAACTTGCATTTACATAACGGTATAGTAGTACCGATACATTTTAACAGAACATTTTAAATAGTATTTAATTGAAATAATATAATTGATTGTTCTCCTGTTATTATACCTGTAAAGTCCCTGTGCAAAGTATCGAAGAAAGCACCAACTAAGACGAAGACAATCAACCAGACAACCTTCCATTTTAACCTTCCAATAATTATAGTCTGCAATTTTAAGAAAAAAAGTGCAACTTTTACGATTATTTAATTTTTGTCAGATCCTCAAAATAAACCATTAATAAATTATACTCGCACACATTTGCAAAGCCTTATCAACTAACGCTTCGTTCTACATATGTTTGACGGCTGTGTCGAAAAAAAATCAGTATTATGCTCAACACTGTATGATAACCTCATAATATCACGCTATTGTTTGGTGGCGACATTGACCTTAGATGAATCATTTCTTTATATAGAACATAGAACATCGTAAGTTACGGCATGAAAAGTGAATAATTAGGGCGGCAAATCAATTCTTTAGTCTTTAATTGAAAGAAAGCCGTGCCGGTAATGAAATTGCACTACATGTATATTTAAAATTAAGAAACAAAACAGAATACCGACAATATATTATTAGAACATACCTTGAAGTACAAATCAAATTAAAACCTATTGTCAAAAGTTTGAAAAATGTTGTACAGCTATTCATTTCATTATCTGTTTACATCAATATTGACAAATAGGGGTGTCGATAAATCTTATGTAAAACATACTATTTATCACCTAAATTTTAAACCACATAAGCAATTACTCATTTTTTTTATCAATTAAGCCTAATAGGGAAGTGGTAGAGTATTTGCTTCGTAATTGTAGAGACCCTGGTTCGAATCATTGGAAAGACATTTTTCATTTATTTTTGTTAAAGATATTTATCAACGAAATGGATTTTAGTTCCTCGTGAATTTCATTCACATATTGCTATTGAGAACATTTAGTTTTACGCACATTTGCAATCAACAGGTTATGTTTAAGACAACACAGCCGTGATTATGTTGATAAATGAGCAATAGAACAATTCAATATGTTAAATTATAGTTAAAAATCAAATAAATTAAATTTTACAAGTTTAACTTTAAATTGTGTTAAATTTTAAATAGACTACTGGTTTATAAAAGAGAAAATAAATTAAAAAAAGAAACTAGGTGACACACTGTAAAATATATTTTGAACCTCAAAAAATGTGCACGATTGCAGATAACAACTCTCTAACCATTTTCACAACCTTAGCTCTTCATTATCTGAACTCTGTAATCACAACGCTTTTGGATTTACTATTGTTCCATTTCGTTAAATAACGACCATTTCTGTAAATAAAATGAGATCTGAGCCGCGCATACGTAGTCAGTGTGCTTAGCGTTTCCGCTAGTCGATGTTTTTAGTGTAAATTCTTCCGATAATTTCGATTTATTGGTATAGTTAGTGGACGAAGTTCCCTAAAAGTTACATCATTTGTTCAGTGTTCATCACGATTTATATACAGTCTATTTCCGGACGTTGTTCGGATTTTTATATCACAATTTTGTGTGTTTTTTAATTGCACGTCGTTTGACAACGTGCGTGTCTTCAAAACATGATCATGTCTAATAAAAGCGAAAATAAGAAGTCAACAGATCAAGTTGATGACACTGTATTAGGAACTACAAAAAGGTAAAGCTACCAAAGGTTCACAAGTCAAACCTTCGACGAAGATTGAAAGTGCAGATAAAAAGTTACAGATAAGTTATCAGATAAGGCTTAATTGAAGAAAGAATATACACATGTAGTATTTTATGCAACATTCTACCCCTCATACATTTTTTGTTTGGGGGCCTTTAACTTTTGTTGCATAAAAATCAAGCAACCATAAGGCAAGTGGCAAAATGTATAGGTCTAATGGTTTCTGCTTTTTTTTCTGCAGTGGAATATGGTAAGCTTTTTTTACAGACATTTAGAAATATCTAAAACTAAGCCATTGAAACATAATTCAGGGAAGTTTGATGCAAACATGGTTGTAACATCTAGTATGAAGTCTGACCTGGAATGGTGGGTAAATAACATTGACACAAAGGTACAGGTAAAGGAGCAATCTGATGTCACTATTCAAACAGATGCGAGCAAACTAGGATTTGGATTTTTAAATAATGGACAAATTTGGTGATGGTCAATAGTTGAAAGCAGAAATCATATAAGTGTTCTGGAATTAATGGTCATTTTGTTTGCTTTGCAGTCCTTGACACACCAACTCCAGGACAAACACATAAAACATTAGGACAACCACATACAAAATTGGTCAGATTCTACCACTGCAGTGTGCTATGTCAATAATATAGTGGAGTTGGACTTGGTGTTTTGAAAATAAATCCTGGATATCAACAGCGTTTATGCCGTAAATGAAGCAGACTGTCCATCAAGAAAATTCAATGATGAAATTAAATAGGGATTAAATGAAAAGGTTTTTTAACATTATGTAGGATTTGGCAAAAACCAGATATATATACTTGTTTGCTTCTAGACTGAATTTCAAACTGGAAAAGTACTGTGCATGGAAGCTTGATCCTTCAGCTTCTTTTATTGATGCATTCTCTATAGATTGGTGAGAATTTGTATATATTTTCCACCTTTCAGTATGAGGGCCACTGCTTTCCCAAAAAATTTTCAAACCCCATTTCAACCAGGCGATTTTTATTTCCTCTTTTTGGGAAAAACTCAAAAGGTTCAGTCCTTTATAAAAACCTTTTTAGTCGATTTTCCCAAAAGGAAATTTTTTCCCCTTTGGAAAACAAAATATATACATTTTCAAACCTCATTCACAAGAAAACACACCCAAATTTTCGGGACGAATGGTAATGATAGCATTCTGGTGTCAGGAGGGTTTCAGAAACAGGGGGTTTTTTTTTTTAAAAAAGCAGCCAATATTTTCATGGCCTCCTTGAGATTATAAACAAAGGAGGGATATCAGGCATATATACAAAAATGGTTACAGTATTGCAGTAAAAGACAAATTGATCAAATTTCACCGTCTGCCAAAAACGTAATAGAGTTTCGTACAAACTTATTTGAAAACGGGTTAGGATACAGTGCAATAAATAAAGCTACGTCAGCATTGTCCTCCCTTGGTATTAAACTGGAAACATTTAGTGATAAGAATTTCAAAGGAGTATATAATTTGCGTCCCACAGAATCTCGTTATTCCGTAATTTGGGACGTTAACAAAGTTTTAAATTATCTCCGTTCATTGTCACCAGTTAAACATTTATCTTTAAAAGATTTGACTTTAAAACTGTTCGATATTTAGGGTAAAAACATAGATAGAAGATTATGTTCTTATTTTATTATGAAAGAATATTCAAAGAGAACTAAGTAAGATCGCAAGCAGAAAGATTCACTGTTTCTCAGTTATGTTAAGCCACATAAATCTATAGCTAAAGACCCTATTGCTCGCTGGATAAAAACAATTATGTGTAGAGCATGAATAGATATAAATGTGTTTGGTGCTTATAGTGTTAGGTCTGCAACAACTTCAAAAGCTAGTGCAAGATCTGTGTCAATAGTGGACATGTAATAATTACAGCGGGTTGGACAAGAGAGAGTACATTTGCTAAATTTTACAAAAAAAAGAGTTGTTCAAGATAATGCATTCCAGAATGCAATTCTTAGCATGAAGGGTGATTGCAGTTTTATATTTCACCATTTTATCAACATTGTCACTTTGAAGTCTCATTTTATTTACGAGATGGTCGTTATTCAACGAAATGGAATTGAAAAATTAAACGAGTCTTACCTGAAAGGTAAAGTTTGATTGCAATTACATGAGTTAAATGTAAGACCATGAAGGGTTAAAATCCCTCCTTCACCCTTTCATCTTAGTATTTTGTTTATGAATAAAAGCCACATTTACTAACTTTTCCACTTTGACAATATTGACATAATAACTTCAAAGACTGACTGCACATGCGCGGCTCACATCTCATTTGAACCCCTCATGGTCTTATATTTAACTCATGGACTTACAATTAAACTTCACCTTTCGGGTAACGCTCGTTTAATATTTCAATTCTTCAATAATGCAGTAAAAATGAAAAATGTAATAACTGAATAACTTGCACAAGCCATTTTATCATAATGGTACGACCGATTAATGTATACGTTTATACAATAAACATCCCGAAATGTAACGTGTTAAACAACTTATTGATATTCACTATAAATTGAATACTAAGTCATAATTAGTTCAAGGTATTATAGACTACTTTCGATTTCGGGGACAAGATTAAAATAAATGAATTAATAAACAGAAAAAATACTAACTTGCTAACCAACGCAATAATTTTTAAGTTCCTTACCACATTGGTTATCATTTTCCGTCGTTCATTGATTTACTGTATGCTCAAATTTTTATTTAAAAATACACAGTCTTTATATAAATATGAAAATCAACATGTTTCGTCTTCATACAAACGAGATATGTTATGTTTCAAACTCTTAACACTATAGGAGGTCACAATATGAATATATAGTGTCATAATAAACTGTTGGTTTCTTCTTAAAGGAAGGACAAACTTTACATGACCTGTCATAGAGAATGCATCTTCCGGTACATAGTTTGTACCTTTTGTTTCTTCAAATTATTGTTAAAATATGTAAGTATTTTTATACGCCTGTCCGTATTATAGCCCCCCCCCCTATGAGAAGCTGTGTCGCGCACATGAAGCAGGTCTCTAGGTGAAAGTCACACATAGAGGTCATTGAAAAACGCTTGTCCGGAGCAAAACTTCTACATGCATGAAAGAATTTCAATAAAACTTGGCTCGAAAGTTCACCAATGTGAGTCGGAGTGTGGCGTGTAAAATTTAGTTCCCTGCGTTTAGTTAAGGTCAAGGTCACACATAGGGGTCAAAGTTCAAATGAAATATGAAAATGTGTATTCGGACCATTTAGTCATCGTTTATTGACGAATTGAAACACAAATGGTCATTATCATGACTACTGGTGTGAAACATGAAATTTTTGTAAATATATGCAAGGTCAAGGCCACTAAAGAGGATAGTCAATGTCACTAAAGTGATAAAATATAGGGATTTTGTCTGGAGCATATCTCCTACGCATATGAAGAGATTCTAATGAAACTTCATAAAAATGATCACCACTGTATGGCGCAGTGTCTTGTGCATGAATTTGATCTCCAGGTTAAAGATCAAGGTCACACTTAGAGGTCATTGAAAAACGTTAGTTTGGAGCAAACTTTCCACATGCATAAAGGGATTTCAATATAACTTGGCATAAATGTTCACAATTGTAAGGCGGAGTGTCTCGTACAAAAAAATTAAGTCTTTGCGGCCAAGGTCAAGGTCACACATAGGGGTGAAAGTTCAGATGAAATATGAAAATGTGTATTTGGACCATAATCTCATCATTTATTGAGGGCTTGAAACACAATTTGTCATTATCATGACTACTGATGTGAAACATGTAATTAACGCTAATATATGCAAGGCCAATGTCACTAAAGATGGTAAAATATAGAAATTTTGTCCAAAGCATATCTCCTCCACACATGGTGAGATTCTTTTGAAACTTCATAGAAATGTTCACCACTATACGAGGCAGTGTCACGTGCATGAACCAGGTATCTAGGTTAAAGGTTAGAGGTCATTGAAAAATGCTTGTACGGAGCCAAACTTCTACATTGATCGGGGGATTTTAATGTTTATCGGCACAAATGTTCACCATTTATTGCGCCCATAATCCAGGTCCTTGCTACCAAAGTCAAGGTCATATAGAGAGGTCAAAGATTGTGTACAGGGACCATTTAGCCATCATTTATTGATAAATTGTAACACAATTGAAATCTATCATGACTGCAAGTGTGACACATGTAATTTAAGTTAATATTTGCTAGGTCAAGGTCACTAGAGATGATAAAATATCCAGATATTTTCTGGATATTGCCCAGGGCATATCTCCCATATGCATATCTATAATGCCCAAGTTTGACGGGCGTATTTTGCGACAATATTGCCCTTGTTTAAAATTTAGAGTTATGGACCCCTTTCACATACAAGATCATACAACTGTTGTATATAACAGACGTAAGGCACAAGACATCAGTTATTTCCCTTTATATTCTCTTCAATACGGAAGTAATTAAATAAGAAATAGAACCAATGTTTATTGCTGAATATCAATGAAATTTTATTGATTTTTTTAAACGGGTTGGGATAAATAATTTTTGTTTGGAACGTTTAGAAAATTGCAATATCAGTCAAAGTCAATATAGAGCTTAAAGTAATAATAACTGTTGTCTTGGGCTCTAACACCTTAACAATCTTGAGATGTTGTTGTTGTTGTTTTTGCTGTTCTGTTATCAGACAATGCTCTTGTCGTTTTGATTTTATCAACCACCTTGTTTCTTAAATATTTATAATGATTGAGGATTCCGTGTTATATAAATATTATTTTCATTCTCTCATAAAGGTGAGCATATAGTCGCCACTTTGTCTGTCCGTTCGTCCGTCCGGTTGTCTGTCCGTCCGGTTGTCCGTACTCACAGGACAGTAATTCTGTGGCTAGAGGGACAATAGGTAACTGTTCTTTCTCTTTGATGTCATTCATTCCGTAATGCTTTTATGTGGCTATTTTCTTTTGCGTGGCTAAAAAGAACAATAGAGAGAACAATAGAGTAGCCACATTATTACTCTCCTGTTAGAACGTCCGTCCGTCCTTCCGCTTTGCTTGTCAGTGACATAACTCTGTAACAACAAGAGTTATCAACATGAAACTTTGTAGGTAGATAGATGGCATTAGGTAGATGTGCTGTTCACAAGAGCCGTAACTCTGCCTTGCCTAATTTTGGAATTATTGCCCTTTCAGCTTTGATCGTTTTTATACTTTGAACTTTGCCCGGGACAAAACTCTAAAACTATAAGAGATATCAACATGAAACTTAGTAAATTGATATATCTCATTGGGATAAAGAGTATAAGAAACATAACTCTGCCTTGCCTAATTTTGAAGTTATTGCCCTTTGTTCATTTTTAGATTTTGAACAGTGTCCGGGACATAACTCTGAAACTATAAGCGATATTAACACGAAACTTTGTAGGCAGATATATTATTTGGTAGATGAGCATTGCAAAGAACAGTATTTCTGTCTTGTCTAAGTTTGGAATTATTGTACTTTGAACTTTGTCCGGGACATAACTTAATGTGTCATATACGGAGTAGTGGCGACATATAGGGATCACTTCTACGTCGTCTGTCTGTCTGTCCGTCTGTCTATCTTTATCGGACTACTCCTCATAAACTACTGTTGCAATTTCATCGGAACTTTACAGAAATGGTCAATACCAAGACTAGTTGTGCATATCGTCAGCATTTTTCGGGTTAATGATTTTTGTCCGAGATATGGACCTTTAATAATCTTAATTTTAAAGTTTGTTCCAACTTCTCCTCTTATATCACTCAGCAATTTCCATGAAACTTTAAAGGATTGATCGGTGGCTCAAGTCCTTGTGCATATTGCACGGGTTTTCCGGTTGAATCATTTTTGGCCGAGTTATGTCCCTTTAATGAAAAAGGTGGTTTTTCTTGTGTGTTGCCAGATACACAAAAGCTTGTCCGGAATACTTCTCAAAAACTACTGGTGCAATTTCATCCGAACTTTAAAGGAATGCTAGTTACCAGTCTAGTTGTGCGTATCATCGGCTTTTTATGGTTCAATGAATTTTGTTGGGATTATGGCCCTTTAATTATTTATTTTAAAGTTTGTCTGGACTACTCCTCTTATACCACTAAAACAATTTAAACGAAACTATACAGGATTGATAGGTCAAGTACTTGTGCATATTACACAATATACACGTTTTTCACTTGAACGATTTTCATCTGAGTTATTGCCCTTGAATAAAAAAAGTGTTTGTCCTGTTAATGATTTTTGGGTATCCTGCTGCACAGTAGCTGCAACATGCGATTGGGAATCATGAGGCTACACGTGTCATCACTGATGGTCCTTTTCTATTATCTGAGGGATGAGTAATTAATGCACCCCTTATTTATGTAAACGGACTACTGAAGACCCAAACAAATAATAAAGCACATTATGAAACTAATTTTTGTCTAATAAATCAGTTGATGAAGTTTTCACCTGTGAGAAATTTAAGCCCTTTCAGGTGTAGCGGTGTTTCGGTGCTATCCGGTCGGTGCGTTCCGTCTTTCTATACACAGGATAGAAAAATTGTTTTCCAATGGTTTGAAATATAATGTATTTAGAGCAAGTATTTTGAGTTATTGAAATCGTTTATATAGCAAAATGGATAGCATTGTTTATATTATTCTCAAATAACGCAGTAGCTATATAAAAATATTTAATCGTTGAAATTTTTCCAGTGATATCGTTCTATTTTCCAAATTCTTTGATACTTATTTCATCGTCACTAACTTGTAAAATACTATCTTATTAAATCAGTGTACCATACTGGCACTGTGTAAATAATAAAAATGTAAAGTACCCATTAAGTGGGTGAGTGTTTAGGGAACTCCAGTGAGGTCCAAAACCTAAAAAATGATTATTCTGGAAAAACGGAGTGAGTGAATAATCAGCAATGTTGCACACTAGTTATTTGTCTAGACCTACATCAAATCTCGAAAAATTCCTTCCGGTCCCGTAATTAAGAAAAAAAAAACAAACAATCAGTGCAGTCCCTTTTCGTTTGCATTAATTCCATTAAATCTGTCGAGCAAATGCTTGTCACGGATTTCATTTCATTAATTCAGACGTAGACGATTTATACAAACCTATTTTATCATAAATATTTTGAGGCAATAATGGTTATTTCTTGTTATACTTAATATTCATTAAAATAATGCAAAGATACACCAACATATTGTGAAACAGAAATACATGTATACATCAGGAAGATTATTTTTCATTTTTATGCTATAATATTGATCATTCGGAAAATTCAACATATTTATCAGACCTCTAGCACGGAGGTGTGTCACCATCTACAATAGGATTCTCTTTAAAGTAGTCTTGTGTGTAACATAGTCCAGTTACCATTTTTGCAGGCTTATCGGGTCTTACTTCAAAATATCCTGTAAAACAAAAGATATAAACGACTTTATTGATGACACAACGTATATAAAACAAAAGCTGACGACACAACGTATGTAAAACAAAAGGTATAGACGACTGTATAAATGAAAAAAAAAACGTATGTAAAACAATAGGTTTAAACGGCTTCATTTATTACACAACGTATGTAAAACAAAATATATAAACAACTTTATGAATGATACAACGTATGTAGAACAAAAGGTTTAAACGGCTTCATTGATGATAAAACGTATGTAAAACAAAAGGTTTAAACGACTGTATATGTAAAAAAAAGATATAGAAAACCGCATTAATGACACAACGTATGTAAAACAAAAGGTTTAAACGGCTTCATTGATGATACAACGTATGTAAAACAAAAGGTTTAAACCGCTTCATTGATGATACAACGTATGTAAAACAAAAGGTATAAACGACTTTATTGACGGCACAACATATGTAAAACAAAAGGTATAAACGACTGTATTAACGGCACAACGTATGAAAAAGAAAAAAGTATAAACGATGGTATTGATAATACAACGTATGTAAACAAAAGGTATAAACGACTTTTTTGACGGCACAACATATGTAAAACAAAAAGTATAAACGACTGTATTAACGGCACAACGTATGAAAAACAAAAGGTATAAATGATGGTATTGATGATACAACATATGTAAAACAAAAGGTATAAACGTCTGCGTCCTGGTGCCGATTTATAAAGTTCTATAAAAAGGGATAACTACTACGTAGCAGATACCAAATTCTGTTCTTGACATAGAAAGAGAGATCTAAATATTATTTTTTTGCATTCAGAAAAATGATATTGATATGTTGTTGTATAATGACATTTTAGGTTCATTACTAATGTATATGTATATGATAAACAAAAATGACACACACACAGTTGTTAGAGCGAGATTGGTTCACTTTTATATCGTTATTTATCTCATACCCGTGCCGCTTTTGCGGCTCCGTAAAAATGGCATTGCACAGCCATGTATTATATTTTAATTTGACGTAATTTGCGTTATACAAACATATAAAACGCGCTGAATGTTACCGTTGCACTATTAGTGCGTCCTTAGCAATTCTTTTCACAGTAGTAACAGTTCTTATTTTGGATGATATGTGAAAAATAGAATATTATATTCGTGAAGGTTCATTACCAAAACCATTGAATTCATTCAGTAAAGTAACATTATAGTCGTCAGAGCCTTGCATGATATGAATACAGCTCTGGCATGATATAATTGTACTCAACTTGTTCAATAAATTAAGTACTGAACCTACACTCTATATCTTTGATGTGGTATAATCCATATTTACAAATAGATCTTCATTTACCTGTAATGATATAGAAACTATCTGGACGTAAGCGAATTCCACACATAGCTCCAGATGTAGCAGTATATAACTGATATATGTTCTCAATTTCACCCGGAACCTGGAACACAATAGAACATGTAGAACGTTTCCAAATTTATATAACATTACAAATGCGATTAAAAGACTTGATGCTTTCTTTGATGCTTTCGTACCAAATACATTTGTTATCTTGCCTGGACATCAATCAGAAGTGATATACACATAAATTATATACACATAAACGGTGTATGTATGACACTTTCAGAAGTATTTCATTTCTCACCTTTTTTCAGTACCAATTAATGATACCTACTACTGCCTGCATTTGAAATGGAACTGCTCCAAGAGCAACACAATTAAGAGTGAAACCTTTACAGCACTTAAGATTTAATAGACACTTCAGTGCATATTATATTTTCCCATAACATTTTTTTGAAAATGATACTTACCTCAAAAACGTATTTGTAGAGTATATCAACATCATAGACAAGTTCAAACCCGTTTACAGTACCATTGCCTTTGATTTTAAATACAGCAGCTACAATAATAAAGTATTGAATGCCATTACAAACAAACTTTATATTGCATTAGATAGTACATGTATACGTTTATTAATTTTTCACACGGAAGATCTTACACTCATGTGGCAAAAACAGATATGAATACAATTTTTGCAGCAAGTCAAAGTTACGTGCATAACAAATACAAATTTAAATAAAATTGATGATAACAAGTAAATAAACAAAGGTAATATGAGTGACAAAAAGTTACATTATAAGAAATAATTAGAAACATCTTCAAACATAATGTGTTTTTATATATTAAGGTTCCCCACTGTCCCCAAATGTCTTGACATGGTGCATCTTAAAACTTATTTGGGTCGTCAGACCAAACAAATAATGGTAGCGAAATTTCAGACCCTGATGCTGTTAATTGCAAATGCCGAAAGTAGTCCGCTTTTTTGAAGCGGTTTCTTCCCTTTATATGTACACTAACGCCGGAAAATTCAGGGGAGATCACTGCGTAAAGATGTCAAATGACAGGCGCATTAATTTTTAAGCAAAATAGTTCCCGAATGGTCGAAGACTTCTAATATTGTTTTATTCTTTATAGATATACATGCTTATAGTAAGCTCCATGATTATTTACATCTGTGTTAAAAAAAAGTTCGCCTCGAAATAATAAAGTTTACAAACCCTAATTTAGAATAATATGGTTTTCTCCAGGCCTTTCACATATCACTTCACCGTGGCCGAGGGGTTTGTGCTCTCGCTAAGGAAGCGAGAGGTTTGGAGTTAAAATCCCAGTTAAGGCATCCAATTTTTTTTCAAATTGTTTAAGTCAAATAAGCATTGAATTGAATATCAGTGTTGTAATTAGTCTTATAGCCAATTAACTACAATAAAAACGATGGAAAGCATTAGTGGCACTATATAAAAACAAATTGGTTTATAATCTCACAACCTTCACCTTTCTGACATTCTGAGACACAAACAAATTCAGCGCCTTCTGTGCTTTGATTAGCTATGTATTTTGGCCACAAAAATTAGTATGGGATTTTAACATTTGTATTTGGCTCGATTAAAAAAAAACCATTTTTTTTTATTTGATTTATAAATTTAACAATTTATTTTGGGAAACTTTGGGTCTAATGGCTATTTGTTTTTGGGTAGGGGTCACTTAAACGCGGAGAAATTGGCTATAATCAACTTATCTGTTATCTTAAGAAAGCCAGTAAGAGTTTGGGATCACGATATTTGACAAATTGTTTCTAAATCCGGGAAAGACTCAGTGAAAAATAACAAAAAAGCGAAAAAACAAAACCCGATATGTTTGATATACTACCAATACCCATAACCCTTCTAAGAAGATTTCAATTCAAACGAAAACGCCAAACCAAATCCCGAGGTTGTGTGCAATTTAATCTATCTCTGGAAATCAAATGGGGTACCAAGAACAGCCACAAACAATGCCTGCTTTGACCAATATAGCTAAATAACATAACATCTGGAAATAAAAAAAGTAATAAAATTAGTAAATAATGGTTTGCAAGAACGAAAAAGCTAACAACCCACATTCAATGATATAGGAATTTGCAAACAATACATTTAGTAATTCACCTGACTAGTACCGCTTTTGTCACAGTGCCTTTTTTTAACATTTACTTTCAATATTAAGATTCTTGGTAGGGAGAAGATGGTTGTATGCAAAATAAGTAATAAACAAATGGTAAATGAAAAATAAAATAACATAATAATTAAAACCCAACTTGAAACTTACCTTTCATTTCTGTCTTCCCCAGTCAGATCCTATTCAAATCTGGAGTTAAAAAATTCATACATTGGGTATCACAATTGTCATTCATGAACATATTAAATTATAGAATGAAAAGTAAGGACTACACAGTTGGTGCATTGGGTTTCATATAATTTTAAGGCGTTATTTAATCCAATATTACGGATATCTAGTGCAATGAACAGGGCGCAAGTTAGTAAAAGTTGGCAATTTAAGATGTCCCTTTTTTTAATAGTTTATGATAAATCGTGTATACTATTTTTAAAATTGATTCGTAAGTTTTATGTTTTTTAAATGTTTTGACTTTTGAAAATCTATGTTTTAAAAATTTATAAGTGTTTAAAGGGCCCCGCATTTTATATTATTCAAAATTATTTTAGAAGACTTCGAATAATTATCAATGTTAAATTGGGGTTTTTTGATTTTAAATTAGAAAATTTTAATAAAATCCCTTTTTGATATATTTTGTTTTTTTTTTCCCATTTTGGTTTACCCCTGTGTTAGATAGACAGGATGAAAAATGTTTATAAAAAAAAGTTTATTTAAAAAAACAGAAAAAAAATTTTTGGAAATGACCAAAATAAAAAACCCAAAAACCCAAAGGAAAAAAAACTCCAAAAAATCTTTCCCCTCCGGGGTTTCACTTAATTTTGTTTTAATTTAAAAAATTAAATTAAAAAACCCGGAATGTTAAAGGGTAATTCTACTGAAAAGTTTTCCCATTCTACCTTTATGTCTATATGGGCAATGTTATGAAAATGATAAATTTCTGGAGACTATTAATACATTGTAACACCAAATTGGTGGTACAGAATATAAT
The DNA here is from genome assembly GCF_026571515.1 of Ruditapes philippinarum. NCBI lineage: Eukaryota > Metazoa > Mollusca > Bivalvia > Venerida > Veneridae > Ruditapes > Ruditapes philippinarum. The sequence continues at coordinate 13,536 of NW_026856820.1, read as the reverse complement.
TTAAGGTTTTTCTATTTGCTAATTTTAAAGGACCTTCAAAATGGTATTAATCTATTAAATTATGTAGCGGAATTTTTAAAAATAACCCTTGCTGAAAATAATCTTTATAAAAACGGAGTGTAGAAAAAAGTGAAATTTTTCAGAAAAGTAAAACGATGGTACATGCAATTCTCCAACATGTTAAAATATGTTGAAGTTTTTTATTTCGGGAACCGTTTGTAAACATTATATGGAAAACAGTGCAACTTCAGAAAGGTAAAGTCCATGTTGTTGGATAGTAATTGTTAAATATTATTTGATAAGCTGTTTGCCGTGAGACATTGTAATTGATGGTGCGCGCCTGGTCTATCAAGTATACTGGTGCGAAGTTCGAAATCCCAAGCCCATTTCCATTTTTTTAAAATAATATTTTATTCAATTCACGGGTTTACTTCTCAAAATAAGTAAACATGATAAACAAGCTGTCATTCGAATATTTTTACTGGGAAACCATTAAGGTTTCTCGACAAGAAGAAAATATTAGCAAAAATACTTGCATAACTGAAAGTTATAATAAGAATCAATCATTTCACCAAATACGAGATTTAATCGAAATCCGCATCGCTTAATACATTTCCCAATTGAGCCCTTTGCGGCTAACAAGTACATTAATGGTTTACAACGAAAATTATCTAGTTAATTGCAACAACGCGATGTTCTGAGCTGTTTGGTTAAGGTTTGTATGTTATGGGCGGGCTGTTTTGAAGGACGTCATCACATTTTTTTTCTGGATTTTCGTTAGGAACTTGAACTCCCCCCCCCCCCGCCTCGCCAATAAGTGAATATAAGATTGTTGTTTTCTATTACCCCCAACTGTGTTTACTAGAATATAAAGGGATTAGCCTTTGACTAAGCAACTTGATGAAAACCTCGTCATTCTTTATCCAGAGTTAATCAATTATTGAAAGGTAACCTGTTTGGCACTGGAGACGACACGCCATCGCCCAGCGCCGATTGAAGAGTGCCACAGAGGTTGAATGTTGAAACTTTATTGAATTGTAATTATTATTATATGCTATAGGCATTCTCCTCGTGAATAAAAACATGGACAATATAAAAGTAAAAAAAATAAATATAAAAAAAATACAAAAAGTATTACCCCCTTTATGGTATTTTGAACTTTATCGACCTTCCGCATGCAAAACAACCCCATAAACCACTACACTTATCAAGCGAGATATATATTCAATCACCAGTTTTTCTGGTATTACGTTTCCATATATATGGCTTTTTTGCTGTCAAACCTATGTACTTTTTAATTTTAAAATTTCCCATTTCTCGATCTATTTAATCGACAGTACTGTTGAAAGTTTATTTATTTCGGAACCTATTGTAAACATAGCATGGGATAAGTGCACTTTCAGAAAAAGTAAGTCATGAGTGTATGGATGGAGTTTGTAATACTCATTGGGGCCATACTTCTCATGCACAGTGAGAAGTTGTAGTTGAAGTGGTAAGCGTACTGGTCTATCAACTATACAGGTGCCTGTTCAAATCCCAGCATTTCATTTTTTCATTTTTTTTTCAATGTACAGGTACTCCAATTGATCTTTTGTGCTATACGTGACATAATGGCTTGCAACGAAAATCATTTTATTTATTGCGAGCACGCGAGTTCTGGGCTGTTTGCTGGAGGTGTATGTTGTGGCGCTGTTAGAGAGGACGCCATCACACTTTTTGTAACTTAGGTGAAAAACCTTTTTGAAAGCTTTTTTTATTCTCCGTGGTAATCAACTATTGAGGTACTCTCTTGGCACTGGAGATGAACACGCCAGTGCCAGCGCGACGTGAGTGCCACAGAGGTTGAAGGCATTGTTTGATTGATGAATTAAATTGAATTTAAACTTATTATATATGCTATAGCATTCTCGTGAATAAAAAAAACATGGACATTTTATATACATGAACATAAAACTGTAAATAGAAAATTAATAAATTAGAAAATAAATAAAATAGAAATTGAATGAATAAAAAATGAAATACAAAAGGCCTAATAAAAGTATTACCCCCTTGTTGGATTTGAACTTACGACCTTCCGCATTTAAAACAATCACCATAACCACTACACTATCAGCTCGAATAATAATATTTATTTTCCTGTTTTCCTGGTAATGTGTTTTCGTACATGGCTTTTTCCTGCCACCCCTATGAACTTTTAGATCATGTTTGAATCGACAGTACATTTTGCTGATAACTATTTTACAAAATCTAATAGGTTGATCATTTGTGATATTTAAGGTTTCTACCGTTAGCATATCGATTTAATTTTAAAATTGACGACAGTTCAAAATTCACTTTATTCCAATACTTATAATGTACAAATCCCGTCAAATGAGGTGTTGTCACGGTACATAGGCGCTTTATTAGTATGGTTTTTAAAGGGAAACAGGTGCTCGGAGTATATATAAAATGTCTCACAAAAACATAATTCCTTCAATATCAGTTCACTTTAAACAGTAATGACATTAACATGATATCAATAATATTTTTTCTAAATAAAGGATCTATACGCCTTTCTTTTTTAGTATTACAAAAAAAAGGCTTATGGATCCCTAATTTAAACACAGAAAACAAGAAACATTCTTTTAGAAATAGTACACAGCACTCAGGGTCTCTTGATATTATAGTGACAAATCAGTCAGCCTGTAAACATTGAACGGATCAAAGCCAAAGGCTGACTTCCTTTCAATCTTTAGGGCTGACTGGGTGGTCACTATAATGCTATGAGGTCCGAAATAACGTGTGCTATTTCTTATACTGCACTTTACTAGAACATAATGGTAAAAGGTCACTGAGGAAGGGAATCATGTTATTCAGATAACAGAATTTCTTGTAAAATACATTGAAAACTGTTGGCAGTCAGCTTGTATAATGCAAAAATATAAAGTTAAATATTTCTTGGGAAATTTTAGCAATCTGGCAAAAGGTTATATAGTGTCGCTTAGGCAGACACTAAACATTTTTGGATATTATATTCTTTAAGGCCTATTGACATTTATATAAGTAAAGAAGAATCACATAAATATCAGGTTTTATATTTTTACTTAGAGAACCATTGATAGGTTAATAGCAGGTCAATTCAGAGTCATATTAATTGTTGATAATGTTATACATTTTATGATAAATATAGATAAACAAGTGTATATTATAGTATGTGTATGATTGTTGAAATGTATCATAAACATATTTACATAATTTTATAAATCTTTAAAACATTTACTAATTGATATACAATATTGTTATTCTTACATCATATTAGATAATAAATGGTAAAAAAGTGAATAGTTCAGCAATTTCAAGAACTCTGTAATTGAAGAACTTGCTTCATTTAAAAAAATGAGTTGTAAAATTGGGAAGTTGTCAAATGACTAGTATCAACAAAACATTGAAGTAAATAGAAAAATACAATCGATGGACAAAGTTCTTAATAATTTTGTTGCTTATTTAATGTTTGATTAAATTAAAACTGATGTGATAGAATGACATTGTGCTTAACCATGTGTACTTCTATAAAAGAAACATGTTGAATGTATGCAATTTAATGTGACGGAGCGAATATCTTGATTACAGAACTACAATAATAAAAAGCGAAATGGAACCAAACTAAGTTAAATGACAACACAATTCATGAGGTATTGTTACTGTTGAAAGTTATTGATTGATCAAGAAAAGATATCTCTATGGTTATTTTTTCTTACAGGTAGTTTTGAAACCATTGTCAAACCAACATGCACTTGTTTTAATCTTGCCGTCTGCTTAACCCAATAGTATGAGCATCGGTAAGGTAATCCAGGGACCGCTTGTTCAGTCTTTCTCAGTTTCAGCTGATCTTGGACATTGAGTTATATGATATAATTTGTCACTCACCCATGCCACTGCTGTTTCATTAATCATGTTGGATTAGAAGTCGCTCAATTTTGGAGAAATTGTAATTATTAGTTAGTTATCAAGGAAAGCCGGTTAGGTAACGTGAATCGACTGCCAAAAACTTGATAAAAATGTGTTAAAATAAGCGTAAAAATCAGAAGAAGCAAGAACGTGTTTATTAAACACAAATGCGACTGGCTCAGATTCTTGTCTGAGTAACAATTTTCAAAAAAAGTTTACCCATTCATTCAGTTATGGACAAAAAAAATTGAGCACAGTTATATAACTTGACAGAGTCATGGTGTTTTGTAATTGTGAAAAATATAAGTTGGCAAGTCATTACTATGATTTTGATGGAGTTGAGAAATATTCAACTTACCAATTAAACTTTATCAAATACTAGTGTAATGCAAGACCTTGACCTTGAACCATGTGACCCCTGAAAGGACCACCTTAGGTATGTTCCTTGTTAATATGAGACTATATTGGTAACAAAAATACAAAGACTGTATAAAAATGTAAAAACAAATCTATTGTTAGCAGAAATGGCCTTGACTTTGTGACTCCCGACACTGGTTGTGTAGAAATCTATTATTGGCACCCTTGACCAAGACCCACTGAATTATTATATTCAAATATGAAAGACATAAAGGCTGTATGGGTAAATGTGTAAAAAAATACTTTTAGCATTGGTGACCTTGACCAAACTGACTCCAAACTCCATCCAAAGAAAGAAGATTTCTCAATTTTATGTTCCTACCAAATATAAAAGACATCAGTCAATATAATAAGATTACACCTGTTATAGTAAAAATCTACTTGTGACATTGGTAACCTTGACCTTGACCCATAACTGACCCCCAAATAAGGGACCTCCTTAGGCATGTGACGCATGTCAGTATTAATGGATCTAGCAAAGGCTGTATGAGGAAAAACGTTTTGATTTAATTTTTTACACCAGTGACCTTAACCATGACCCCAGTGACGCCTTTCTCCACTAAAAGTTAGAGGACCATAGAAGGTATCGGCTACCAAATATGGAATATACCAATAAATGAATGAAGTAATTAGGAGAAATTTAAGATAAATTCAACATGACGGAATAGGTTAACCATACAAGTCCCTTTTTTCAAAGTGATAACAAGGGAAATAACTGGAGAAAAAGAATGGCACAGCTATATAATTTGGCGATATCATGTACCTTGTATTGATTAGTAAGTATGAAAATTATGAAGTCATTGGTACAGGTAGAATTTCAGAAAAATCCAACTTGTCGTTTTAGGTTAACCTCGTACGGACGGACGATTCAATAACTATTTACCCGGGGGGGGGCATATAAACAACAAACACAAGTAAACTTGTTATTGTGCGCACAAGATAACAAAACTGTGTATCAGTTACCATTTGTTTTGTTGTATAATGATAATGGTATAATCATCAAATTACATCTTCAATACAATTTGCTAGAGTAGTATAAAGGTAACTCTCACATGTTATTTCTAATTATTGTTATAGGTTTATTATTGACAAAATCTATATATAAATATCATTACTTATGGTTTCACTGGGCTATGCAATGCCTATAATGTATAATTGCTTTACGAAAAGCAATTGTTCGCAAATTTACAACTTTTTTCATTGAATGAACAAAGAGATTTCTTCATCTATGAAATCTTTAAGTTCAATGATACAGTCATCATCCTTGTTTTCAAGTAGATTTACGGTCGGATTGAAGTACTCTCCTATGCGTCGTTTATGGAGACGATGTGCAAATTCTTGTAAAAAGTTCAGACAGCGGTTGGCTAGTTCTTCTTTGTACCAGTATTCATCTTCTGGTAAAATTTCACACAGCCACAAAAGTGTTGTCTGAAAGTCAAATTTATATCCTACATATAATCAATTATGTAATAAACTGTATATTAGTATATTAATTAATTTTATGTTAATTATAAATGATGAAACAATAAATAAAGATTGTTTAAACTTATATGTAATCTTACTGGTCGATGTTGACATAAAGAAATAGAGGAAGAACCAGATATAGAAAATTAAATACCTTCAATAGGTACGAAGAAATTCCTTTTAATCCGGTCGTAGATTTTGACTGCCATTGCATCAACTTCTTTTTCATGATTCTAAGGCATGCTTTCCGCCACGTTTTTGCATTATCAATATCTATCAAAAGTTCATTTTCGCAGTTTGCATACGATATTTTCCAATACTTGTCTCCTTTAGGCACCAAATATATCTGCTGACATTTAACACTGTCTATTTTTTCTTTCGTTAGCCATTTATAAGTGTCGCGCCTTGGCCATCCAAAGTCTGTGACACTTATTATCTCATTTGATAACGTTAATTTTGGAGTAATATCTACGGAAACATTTGGCCCGTCGTCCTGTTGGATTGTAAGCGACACAGCCGGACCTTTAGCGCCACGGTTTAAACTAACTGCATCAAATTCTGAAATTTACATTTATAGTATGAGAGAACGGATCATGGAAAATGCAAGAAATTTGGGTGGTATTATTTCTGGTTGAAATAAGTATACGCTATATTAACAGTTTGAGCATTCACGAGTAACAACGATGTAACTCACTTAATTATGTACGCTTGCAAAATGAAGTAAACATACCATGTACAGCATCACTCACAAAGCCGTGAAAATCAGACAAAACATAGTATGGCAAAATCAACGTCCGGTTTCTATCCTTTACACAGCAATTTGGAAAACTTGAATTAACCCACCGAGGAACATAGACAGCTTTAAAGCCCTCAGGCACGTAGAGTACGTTAGAGTATGGGCGTAATAATCTTATCTCATTAGGAAAATATCGCTTCCCTGCGTCTACGAAGATCGATGAAACCTAGAATGAAAATGAATTACTACCAGATACGAGTGTAGAATACCAACTTCTTTTGGATACATGAATAGTTAGTTGAATAAATAAAAATTCAGAAGTACAAGGATATTAGCTTATTGAGATGTTTTTTAACTTGATTATAATATATTTATCAGCAAGGATGAAGTAGTGCTCACATCTATGTTTATGACAAACCAATAAATTAAGTATTTGTGAAACAAAAACTGTCCGAGGACCATAACGCTCGACTTTTCGAAAAGTTGTCACAAGTGTGTTTCATTGAGTATAATAATGCTTACCTATATGAATACATAAAATTAGAATTATGGGACTTGTGCCAATCATGTAAAAACAAGAGCCATGTCAACATGGCCATCCCCCGCCGAATGTGTTTGCTCATTGGAAGAATAAATATGTAGTAGAGCAGAATAATACCATTTTAAGAGGTCTTTTGGTAATGAAAACTGATGGCTATAGTGATTACAGATTTGAAACCTACGTGAATACTGATGGCTGAAAAAACAAAGGGCAATAACTGAAAAATAATGCAGGGTAGGTTATCATTCTTGTGTGCTGCATCCCTCCTCAGTAAAATCTATCCACCTATGAAGTTTCAAGTTGATACCTCAAATACTTTTTGAGAAAAAAATTGAATTGAAAAATTAAGTATGAAAAATAACAAAGGGCAATAACTCAAAAATTATGAAAGGTAGAGTTGTCATTCTTGTGCACTGCACACCTCCTGAGTGAGATCTATGCACCTATGAAGTTTCATAATGATATCTCAAAGGCTTTTTGAGTTATGCTCTGGACAAAAATTAATTTTGAAAAATAACAAAGGGCAATAACTCAAAAATAATGCAGAGTAGAGTTATCATTCTTGTGCAATGCACTCCTCCTCAATGAAATCCATCCACCTATGAAGTTTCAAGTTGATACCTCAAATACTTTTTGAGATAAGCTCTGGACAAAATAGCATGAAAAAGAACAAAGGGCAATAACTCAAAAATTGGTTAGGGAAGAGTTATCATTCTTGCGCACAACATTCCTCCTCAATAAGATCTATCCAACTATGACATTTCATGTTGATATCTCAAAAACTTTTTGAGTTTTGCTCCACTCAGGTGAAAAATTAAGTATGAAAAATAACAAAGGGCAATAACTCAAAAATTATGAAAGGTAGAGTTATCATTCTTGTGCACTGCACACCTCCTGAGTGAGATATATGCACCTATGAAGTTTCATGTTGATATCTCATAGGCTTTTGGAGTTATGCTCTGGACAAAAATCAATTTTGAAAAATAACAAAGGGCAATAACTCAAAAATTATGCAGGGTAGAGTTATCATTCTTGTGCACTGCACTCCTCCTCAATAAGGTCTATCCACCTATGAAGTTTCAAGTTGATAACTCAAATACTTTTAGAGATATGCTCCGGACAAAAATGTCGGACGGAAGGACGGACGGAAGTTCTAACAGGAGAGTAATTATGTGGCTACTCTATTGTTCTCTCTATTGTTCTTTTTAGCCACACAAAAGAAAATAGCCACATTACGGAATGAATGACATCAAAGAGAAAGAACAGTTACCTATTGTCCCTCTAGCCACATAATTACTGTCCTTTTAGTGCGGACGGACGGACGGACGGACGTTCTTACCAGAGCTACATTATGGGGTTTTCTTTTGTTATTTCTTTTGTTCTTTTTAACCCCACAATGCGGAAAATAACCCCACAAGAGAAACGGAATGAATGACATCAAAGACATCTATTGTTATGAGAACAATAGACGAAACCCCATAATGTAGCTCTGGTTTGTACGGAAGGACGGAAGGTCGGACGTACGGAGACTATTTCTATATCCCCCGCCGCCTTTTCGGCGGGGGATAATAATCACAGAGAACAAGTGTGTGAAGTTTCAATTCATTCCCTTCAGTAGTTATGGAGATACCAGCTTGCACGCAAAAACTTAACCAAGAATTTCTTAGTTGAAAAGGGGCATAATTATGCGAAAAAGCAAATAAGAGTTATGGGACTTGTGCCAATCATGTTCGATAATCACAGAGAACAAGTGTGTGAGGTTTCAATTTATTCCCTTCAGTAGTTATGGAGATACCAGCTTACACGCAAAAACTTAACCACAGTGACGCCGACGCCGACAAATGGGTGACTGCATTAGCTCGATTATTCTGCGAATAGTCGAGCTAATAAAATGACAGTTTAAGAATATATCACGTTAACCTCATTTTTATCATGGCTGTCAATGTCATCTCCCTCGAATTCGAAGTTAACCGGCTCGCCAGACAGTTCCAATTGTTGACAATTGATAAGGATGTCAACACTGTAGTCTAACTCATCTGCTTTTCCTACTTTTACTCCAACAGCATTTGAACCCTCAGTGGTGGCCTCCGTTGCAAAGCGAGCTCTGTTTTCTTTGTTATTAAGAATATCGTCAAGAAGCTCATTAATGTTATCATGTGTTTCATTTTTGATATCAACATCTAATGTGACTCTTTCGGAATAAAACTGGTGAACTGTGTCAAGATTTTCGCTACTTAGATCGGTTTTTCGGTACTTTCTGCGTCGAATACTGTTGTACGACGGTTTGTAACTCCGACCAGAACTGCACTTTGATGGTTTGCTATAATTATAAACAGTTTTGTTTTCGTAATCGTTTAGAAGAAAGGTATCTCTGTTACGGCTTTGCAATGGTAAACGACTTTCACTAAAGCATTCAGACCTTTTTTTAATGTTCTTGTTTCTTACCACTTTGCTTTCATTTCTTACATCTGACTTTGGCTGGCATAGTTTATTTTCAAATGCAGCCGAAAAAGCTCTAGCAGATGCAGCGGCAGGGTCATTTTCTTTGAGCACAGAACGTAAATGTGATGTTAAGCTTTTGCTCTGGTTTGTTAATGCAGACTTTTCATGCATTGAAGTTACCTGGCTTTTCTTCAATTGTTGGTTTGTTTTGGTTTCAGATTGTACATTGAATGAAGTTATGTATTTAGATTTTATAGGTGTGGGTCTAATTTGTGGCTGTGAAAAACTAATTTGTGAAGTACGTGTTTGTTGATATACATTGTCTGAGTTGACATCATTGTAACACTTCAATTCATTTTTCAACTGATATCTTGGCAGGTATAGTTTATTTTCAATTACAGCCGTGGAAGCTTTGGCAGATGTAGCGGCAGCATCATTTCCTTTGTTTGCAGGATGTAAATGTGATGTTGAAATATTGTTATTGCAGTTTTCTTTTGTCATAATATCTGATAATTCATTTTTCTTTGTTGTTTCACAGCTCTTTACCGTTTTATTACATTCCTTGGGGTTTGCACTACATAGATCAGTAACAACTTTACTCTCAGATGCAGTTTTGATTCTTCTAAGAGATACCGTACTATATTGCTTTACAACATCACTTTCTTCAGACGGACTCTCATTTTTCCGAGTCCTTGTGTGCTTCTTCAAAATAGGTCGTAGTCGGATCGAAGATTTATCATTGGGATGTGAAATCGTTCTTTCTAAATTTAATATATTTTTTTCAATTTTAGCTGCAGTCTTTTCATCATGAATCTTTGTCTCTTTGTTTGAAAATCTTTGAGACGGCGGTGTCTTATCTTCTCTGTTTGGCTTGGCATCATTTTGAGGTTTAATAAGTCTGAAGATATTTTAGATTTGTAACATAGTTATTTTTTTGAAATAAAGTCATCATTTATCATTTAATTCTTTATCTCGCTAGGATTTTAAGTCTTTAATATTGTTGGTTATCATATATTTTGAATTTAGATATGCAAGTTTATTGAAATATTTTCTTTTTCTTATATTGAAATGTATTTATCTGATGAAATTTAATTACTACTTTGAATTTATTACATTTATATAATTAACATAAATTTCGATAAATGAAAGTTTAGTAGAATGTAAACACATTATATGACATGTTTATAACATGAGGGCGAGAGAGGTCATTTATTGCTCACCTGAGAAACGTTGTCCTTACAAGACATATATATAATGCTCAGGTGAGCACCTTCACTGAGTAAAAAAGTAGGTCAACTTATAGCAAAATTTAATTCCTCATCAGAAACCGTGCGTATAGTCCAAATTTTATCGATGTCTGATACAAAGGTTCAATTTTACATTTGCAAATGTGAATCAAGTCAAATTTTCATAGTTGTAGCTTTTACTACAAAAGGAAGGTCACTAGGTTTTGTTTTTCTCTCTCTCTTGATTGCTATGTGTTATGATATCAAAATCAGATAACTCTTTACATGTTTAGTTGTACAGTTAATGGGATTACTTCCATTTACTTGATATTCATAAATGCTATGTTATATATATGATCGTGCCTCTCTGATACCTGAGCATTCTCACTTGAGCTCTGGTCTTAACAACATGTATTAAATGGTTATAATAAATAGTAGAATAGTTTGAATCTTGTTATCATCCATACAACATAACTCTATGGTCTATGGCAACCTATAACGACCGGATAATTGGATAGTACTTCTACATAAGTCATTTAATATATTTTTGTAATCAAACATAATTACATATATGTACACAGTATGTTTAGATTGAGCATATTCATTCTAAAACCATTTTATTCCACCAACTTCTATAAAGGCGAGCAAAACCTAGAATATATTATGTACATAAATATTATAACAATATGTCACAAATGTACTTCATGTACAAGGGGCATATTTTTGTTAGTGGAACCGCAGCGCGTTTTTATTTTTAAGTCATACTTGTGAAAAATAGTAGAGTCCTTCATCATATTCACCATGGAGAGCGGGTGCGACCAAACAATTCATACAAAAACAGTTCATGATCGGTAATACATGTATATTTTACAATGTTGTAAGGGTATATAGCTACGGTAGTCAATACACTATATTTTCTTGCATTATTGTTATGTCTAGACCCTTTGGAAGTTAGAGTAACATCATTTTAAACATCTACACCTGATTGATTGCATTACGACCATTGCTTCTATTTCCAAACATATATGTTTGCATTCCAGAACACAAAGGCGTTTTTACAACAAAACCTCCCCCCACCCTAAAAATAAATCTTGAACTATCTGAAAAAGGAGGAATATTTTACTACATTGTGTTATAATACGTGACTTCATATTTAGAAAACCAATCAATTTCATTTAAAAGTCGTTAATCAGAATACAGACGATTCATTTTATAAACATTTTTTCAATATATTGTTGTGCAGCCAAAAAACAGTAATTTTTTAATAAAAGAACTTTACTGTTTTTTGGCTGCACTACATTTTTTTCTTTTTTAGTACATTACCACAAATAATGTAAAAAATATGCACAGGTTATCCTGAAGTAAACAAACAAACAACAACAACATAAACTTTATTTAGCTCAAGCAATGATAACAAGCATGTGAGCATACAGCGAATAATACATTTGAACAAAAATACCTTGTGAGGTCACGTGACAGATTGTTTGCTTAACGGGGTTGACAATAGTAATAGTGTGTTATTCCATTTATTTTTTGAAAAGGACTATAAATTCTTGTCTGGGAATGTTCCATTTTCGGATATTGGGTGGCTGAAACTAATTTAATTATCTACGCTGTTAATAGTTATGTGAATTTTGAACACTATTAATATAACACTGGGATAGTGCGTCTATTAAGGACGGCTTAGGATTATTCCTGGAATAATAAATCCACAAACTTAAAAGACTGTTGAATCACAATTTATTAATAAACTTCTTTGTCAAAGTTACAGTGAGCGAATGTCATCAGTATATATATAATACAATGATACAAATTTCAATTTAAAGACAATCATGAAATATAACATCATTGCAAATAATGGATGATAACTGATAACTAACATCTTAGATAAAAAATAATGGAAATTGCATTTTACTGATGTTAAACAACAATTGACTTTAATAATTATGGGGAAAATTAGATAAGAATTATTTATGTAGAGAACTCGCTTATGCTGTGAAAGGTATATGAACCTATTCCTACTTATGAACATACAATCATGTTTTACTCATATTGTTTATGAATTATCAAACACTTATATACAGTAACATAATGCAAGATGTAAACCATTATCTATTTATACATATAACTCATTTTAATCAATTATAACATATATCTCATTTATATTTTCAACTTCTAGAGATATATAATTATATCAAATTTTTGTCATAAAAAGATTAACAATAATTAATTAGTTTTATTAGAATGATAGCAGAAATCTTTACAACATACTTAGACTAAAAATATGTTTTTTTACTTGACATAGAAAAATACATTGAATAACAATAGAAAAAAATAAACAATGAGAAACTCAACATACCTGGAATAATAAATCCACAAACTTAAAAGACTGTTGAATCACAATTTATTAATAAACTTCTTTGTCAAAGTTACAGTGAGCGAATGTAACTTTGACTGCAAGTACAGTCCTTTTTATGGAAGGCTACCAGGAGAGTTACTCAATCTGCCAAACAGTCCAAACAATACCGAGAAGGAGTTTTAACAAAAAATGTGTTATTAATAATCTGCTAAGCAAAGCCAAAGGGCTTAATTTGATTTCTGAGCGACAAAATCTTTGAAGTTAGAGGAAATGTCAAAGGTGCTAAAAGCTGAAGTCTGACTAGCTATCAGTAGCAAACAAACAATTTGGCTTCAATGTGTGAAAAATATTTTAGCACGTTTTCTTCAACAAAGATGGTTAAGGATGTTTTTTTGCTAAGCCGAAATATACTTTGATTAAAATA